>NW_019397116.1:457638-483815 GCF_000591075.1 Eurytemora carolleeae
TTATGAAATGTTCCTTTAAGACAAATCCAATTCGGAAAATATGTTACAGTCTATAAAACAAAATATGCGTTGGTTGATCTAGCTTTCCATCCTTCTTTCAAAAAATATTTCCACAAATGACACAAGCCGTGGAGGGATAGTCTAGCTCTGTTGCAGAAATGTTGATTTTTCAAAAACTTTAAAATTGTAAATCATTTAAACAAAATTTATATTTTACCTTGGTATAAGCTCTTATGTTTCGGATAAGTATTGTTATGCCCATCGGATAATTTTTCAAGTTTACTGATGATCGTATAACTTCTTAATTTGCAGTTTTATACAACAAATCTTTCATGCTATGGTATAGAAAAACTGTCTACTGTTTACATACCCCAGATCTGTGTACACAGATGCCGCAACTCTCATTTATCCGATGTACTGTATGTCACTACATGATCTATACCTAACACCGATTCCCTTATGTCCCTGGTCTGTCCTTATTGCAAAGACGACGGATTACATCCCTTGCATACCACACCATTTTTTCGTCCGCACCACAAGTCACCTTTTTTTCTTACGACCACACCTTTCTTTCGTGCGGGTGTTGCTTCTGTGGTGTTAAAGTTTTGTTTATGGTTGTAACACTTATTTTTTTTAATTCATGTGGGTCTGTCCTATGATAACGATTTTTGGACCCTCCCTCCTATAAATTTTGTACATGACCTAGATTTCACTCAAATTTTCAACAAACAAATATGTATTATGTATTATTTGAGTGGTAGGTTAGGTTAAGACAATTTATGTGCCGAGCGCTGCGGTCAGGACAGACTTTCAATCTCTAAAAATATCTACAAAATTTGTTTATTAGGGTTAGGTTAGGTCAAGACACTTGCTGGGCCGCGCGCTGCGGCTAGGACAGGCTAGGGGCCACATGAACAACTTTATTTATGTGTTAAATATGAGATGCATGTACAAAATTGATGGGAGGAGGTTCAAAAATCGTTATCTAGGAAATTACCCGTCATTTTGTGTCAACTGCAATTTGTTTGAAAAATAAAACGATATTTAAGCCCAATGTAGTAAATAACGGAATTTATGTGCGACATGACTATTTTTCGTCCGGAAAAGATTTCTTATTTTACTCCAAAATTGCAACTTTTAGGTTTTAGAAAGCTGGGATTTTTAAGATTTGCTTTAGAGATTGTGAAACAAAAATGTTCATGAAATGTTTTAGGACTACTGGACCTTCATCAGATGTCTTTAAAAAAAAACAGGATAAGATATTTAAAATCATTATGAACAACATGACGCGGCTCAAAATTCTAACATAATAAATTTAAGTACAATGCCGGACGAAACAAGGTGTGGTCGGAAGAAATAATGTCGAATAGTTGAGGATGCAACGTTATTTGTGGTTGGACGAAAAAAGGACTGTTGTGCCTTCCCTCCCTCGTAGCTTGAACAACCATGGGTAGTTAATCTAATTTCAATATGATAATTTTACAAGAGGTAATTGTAACGCTTCAAGATAAATTTACAGAAAAAATAGATGTTGAGCAGATTTTTCTGTCTCAATCTTCTTATAATTAATAAAATTCTTGAAAATATTTAAAAAAAACATACTTGTTTGTTTATTTGTATGCCCAACATATTAATGAACTCTTTTATGGCACGATCAAAATCGTAGGAGCTAAGTAAATTTTTACGAGTTCAAAAGTTAAATGATCGTAATTTGTTCCCACATTTCACTGACATTTCTTTCTTTTAGGGACTTTTAATTCAAGTCAACTAACCTCTTTTTAGAACCAAACTTTTGATCTTAGTTTAAATAATAATATTATTTAATATTTTTGCAACAATTTATTTACAATGTATTCATTGATTTAAAAATGTGCACTTTTTTTAACAGGAGTTTTATCCATGCACTGCATACACATATTGTGCTGCAGGTTGCATGTACAGGGTTATCCACAAAGAATGCAACTTTAATGACGACATTTAACTCGGTAAGGTGTACAGTACTTTTTTGGATTTTGGAATCAAATGTAATCGTTTAAAAGAATCTTTTATAATTTGGCAAAGAAAGAAACAAGTTTACAGCTTCGGAATTTCAAATGGAAGAAAAAGTATAAAACAGTTTCTAAAGTCTCATACTTTGTGGTTTACCCTGTAAACTACAGTACATAGAACACTTCTCATGTACAATTCACATACATAGTGGTCTGCAGGTTTGCAGTTAGTTAGCGAAGATATCTCCCATAGTTAACCAAATGTTCTTGGCCTAAAACAGATTTTATATTCAATAGTAGAAGACGACATTGACTATATTTTCTTGGTTAATAGTAGAAAACGACATCAAATATATTTTATATTTCTACTGTAGAAGACGAAATTAAATTGATTTTATAGTTTAATAGAAGAAGACGACATTAAATAGATTTTATATTTTTACTGTAGAAGACGATATTGAATAGATCTTATATTTTAATGGTATAAGACGACATTAAATAGATCTTATATTTATAATGCAGAAGATGATACTATATAGATTTTATAGTTTAATGGCAGAAGACGACATTAAATAGATTTTATATTTTTACTGTAGAAGACGATATTGAATAGATCTTATACTTTAATGGTAGAAGACGACATTAAATAGATCTTATATTTATAATGCAGAAGATGATACTATATAGATTTTATAGTTTAATGGCAGAAGACGACATTAAATAGATTTTATATTTATAATGCAGAAGACGATATTGAATAGATTTTATATTTTAATGGTAGAAGACATTAAATATATTTTATATTTATACTGCAAAAGATGATATTTATTACAAAGAATTTATAGTTTAATGGCAGAAGACGACATTAAATAGATTTTATATTTCTACTTTAGAAGACGATATTGAATAGATTTTATATTTTAATGGTAGAAGACGACATTAAATATATTTTATATTTATACTGCAAAAGATGATATATATTACAAAGAATTTATAGTTTAATAGAAGAAGACGACATTAAATAGATTTTATATTTTAATGGTAGAAGACGACATTAGATATATTTTATATTTATACTACAAAAGATGATATTTATTACAAAGAATTTATAGTTTAATAGAAGAAGACGACATTAAATAGATTTTATATTAGTAATAGTAATAGTAATAGTAATGATATTAATCTAATACTAAGTTAGATGCTAACAGTGAGAATGATGATAACTAAACCTGAGAATTGATTAATATTAAAAGTAATAGTAATTGTTATTTTTAATTTGAATGATATTAACATCACTGTATTAAATTATAAACCATGATAATGATGATACCTGAACCTGAGAAATGATGAAAATTACAAGTAATAGCAATATTATTAGTAATTTGAATATCGATATTAATATCACTAAATTTAATGATAACAATGATAATGATGATACCTGAACTGAATGATAGAGAAACTCCTCCCCCTGCCCCTCCTTGTTGTCCAGCCAGTTCCTGGACTTACCGTAATCCACCCAGGTCCTCTTCACGTTAACTATATATCAGAATATATTAGTCTTGTCCTTCACCTAGGATGCCTCGTGCTTTGGGACCGTTTTTTGTCTATAATTTCTTTCAGAGTCAAAATTCAGCATACTATATGAAAAACAAAAGTATAGGGTTACCCACTAAGGATGAGACTGTAAAGACGACGTAAAAAATATGACGAATCCACTATTATATTAAGTCTTAATGGTTTGGGGAATCATAAATCTAAGGATTCAGACAGTATAATTATGTACGTGAGTAACTCTGTATTTTAAATTGTTTATTCTAAACATTTGTTTTTCTTAAACTATGTAAAATATTGACTCTGGTAGAAGTTATATAACGATTGTGTTCGGATCGTTTTACCACTTTTTATTTTTTAGGTTGGAAGATATTGAAAAGCTTAATAAAAGCAAACTTTGACAAAATATATTTTTGAAATCTTTGAAATTTTAAAAATATTTTCTAAAAACTATTTAACCAAGTAAAAGTAATTCCTGACAAATTCCTGAATGAGCCCCAATCCTAGAATAAAAGGGTTTTCCAAAATACTCCATACAAGTATATCATATCATCACAGAATGTCATTAATCTAATCTAATTCGTTCAAGATCATAAGGAAGAAATACATTTTTAAAAATGGAGTCACTTTATGGTTCTTTCTTTTAATCAAGAAATGTTGTAATTTTAAATTGAGAAAACCGAAATGTTTCTGTAAATATTAGAACTGGTTACAAAAACAAAACCCACTGTACAGGAGGTCATTTTACAATCAAAAGAAGGAAAAACGACGACAATCATATTGTTTTCCGGTTGACACTATAATATAAAGAATATATTAACCTGCTGAAGCATGTTCGACGAATGCTGATCCCTCTCTACTGTTGAAATACCAGACTCCATCTACGTCCTGTTCAAGCAGGAATTAAAATCATATTTCATTAATACTGACCCCTCTCTACTGTTGAAATACCAGACTCCATCTACGTTCTGTTCAAGCAGGAATTAAAATCATATTTCATTAATACTGACCCCGCTCTACTATTGAAATACCAGACTCCATCTACGTCCTGATCAAGCAGGAATTAAAATCATAATTCAATAATACTGACCCCTCTCTACTGTTGAAATACCAGACTCCATCTACGTCCTGTTCAGGCATGAATTAAAATCATATTCCAATAATACTGACCCCGCTCTACTGTTGAAATACCAGACTCCATCTAAGTCCTGTTTAAGCAGGAATTAAAATCATATTTCAATAATACTGACCCCTCTCTACTATTAAAATACCACACTCCATCTACGTCCTGTTCAAGCAGGAATTAAATTCATGTTTAAATAATGCTGACCCTCTCTACTATTGAAATACCAGACTCCATCAAAGTCCTGTTCAAGCAGGAATTAAGATCATATTTCAATAATACTGACCCTCTCTACTGTTGAAATACCAGACTCCATCTACGTTCTGTTCAAGCAGGAATTAAGATCATATTTACATAATTCTGTGCATATTATTCAACGAATTTTTTTTCGGCTTTACTATATTTTTAATCGTGAAATTTTGTCTAGTTATATTGTTGTCTGTTCCAGATTAATTAAAGGAACTGATTACAGTTATATTTATACCTTTGACATCTCAAACCAGTTCAAAGTTAAAAATAGCACAGCTTTAGGTTTTATCAAGGACTAGAAAATTAGTTCAAAATAGGAAGATTTAAAAATTCAAATGTTAAGTAAGATTTTGAAGAACAATTTTTTCCGATGAGATAATTTTCTCAGACGAAACTTTGCCTCCGTTTAATTTTAATTAAAAATAAACTAAATTTAATTTTCATTTTTCTTAATATATACTTTGCTTGTCTATCTGTCTGTCCGTTTACGTATCCAATAAACGTAAAAACAGCTAAACCGATCGGGCCAAAATTTTGTGTGGGACCTCACATGACCCCAGGGAAGGTTTATAGATTTATGGATTCTCAAAATTACAAAAATTTTTGTCCAAAAGTTCTTGATTTTTGTAAATTTTGAAAATGCGCGAAAAAAAATCTTAATTCCGCAAACTTTTTTTTGATCTTTATTTTATACTGTACAAAGAGAGAAAAATGCTCAGAGATAAAGCCACACTTAAAATTTGAATTAAAAGATGGGCGCCCTAAAATCCTAGTATAAACCATTTCTGATCCTTTCTTTTATAATTTTGTCACCTGATGCTCGGCCAATGGTTTAGTTATATGATCCCTGCTTCCAGTCAGTATATTTACAACACCAGCTGGTAGATCACTAGTCTCAAATATCTGAAATATATAATTAAATAGAAGATCTAGTTAGAAGATCAATAAACTTAATTAGAAGATCAATATATTTAATTAGAAGATCAATATATCTAGTTAGAAGATTAATATATTTAATTAGAAGATCAGTATATTTAATTAGAAGATCAATATATCTAGATAGAAGATTAATATATCTAATTAGAAGATCAATATATTTAATTAGAAGATTAATATATCTAATTAGTAGATTAATATATTTAATTAGAATATCAATATATCTAATTAGAAGATTATATGTCTAATTAGAAGATCAATATATTTAATTAGAAGATCAAAAAATTTAATTAGAAGATCAATATATTTAATTAGAAGATCAACATATCTAATTTGAAGACTAATATATTTGATTAGAAGATCAAAATATTTAAAGATCAATATATCTAATTTGAAGACTAATATATTTGATTAGAAGATCAAAATATTTAATTAGAAGATCAATATATCTAATTAGAAGATCAATATGTTTAATTAGAAGATTAATAAATATTGTTGAAGATTTACAAAATTGCTGCAAATGCTATATCCTGAAAATGGTAAGACACCAAAAAAAGTTGAGATGAATATTTTATGGTTTTTAAAGAATATTTATAATAACTAAACCTGGTATATAGACCTAAGGCAACCAGAGGATACTGCTCACTGGGAACTATCACGGTGTTAGATGTAGCAATATATACCTGACATAGACCTAAAGCAACCAGAGGATACTGCTTACTAGGAACTATCACGGTGTTAGATGTAGCAATATATACCTGACATAGACCTAAAGCAACCAGAGGATACTGCTTACTAGGAACTATCACGGTGTTAGATGTAGCAATATATAAACCTGATATAGACCTAAAGCAACCAGAGGATACTGCTCACTGGGAACTATCACGGTGTTAGATGTAGCAATATATAAACCTGATATAGACCTAAAGCAACCAGAGGATACTGCTCACTGGGAACTATCACCACTGTATTAGATCTAGCAATATATAAACCTGATATAGACCTAAAGCAACCAGAGGATACTGCTCACTGGGAACTATCACCACTGTATTAGATCTAGCAATATATACCTGATATAGACCTAAAGCAACCAGAGGATACTGCTCACTGGGAACTATCACGGTGTTAGATGTAGCAATACATACCTGATATAGACCTAATGCAACCAGAGGATACTGCTCACTGGGAACTATCACCACTGTATTAGATCTAGCAATAGCTGGAGCAAGCAGCGAAATAAAACTAGGTAAGTTTACGATTAAAGAATTCATAATTCCAAAATTTTCTTTTAAACCTCAATTTTAATCATAAAATCTCTTGTAACATTTATTATTAAACAAAGTTTTTATCTTAATTGAAATTTTTAAAAGATGTTTTCAAGATTTGCATGAAACTGTTCAGGATTTACTCGAAATTTTTAACATGTATTTTTGTGCTCAGGAGGAAAAATACAAAGTAAAAAAATCTTAAATGTTTGTAAAAAAGATCCACCATAATTGACCCCTTGACTGATTTGCCTTAAATTTTGGTTGGGTAATCATGCGGAAACGTTCTTAGACTGGTTTAAAATGTCCCAGTTAAGTGGGTTGGCTTGTACATAAACTCCATCTATAAAATAAAGCTCTTCGCTCATATACATATTTGTATGCATATTTGTTTTTTATTTATAGCTGGCCAAACGGATGAACCAAACTGGCTGTTCTTTTTTAAAGGGAACCCATGGATACCCAGCGAGTGACAAAGGCAAAAAATCGATTTTTTGTTAATAATGTTCAAAGAATAAAAACTAAACATTAACAATATTAATGAAGTCTTGTAATCTAGTTTCCTGAGGAGAGGGTTTAGATCCGGGCACACAATTCCAATAACTCCCAAGGGTTCGTGGATTTTAATCACTGATCCTTAAATACAAAAATAAGATAACGCCAATTCCAATAACTCCCAGGGGTTCGTGGATTTTGATCACTGATCCTTTAATACAAAAATAAGATAACAACAATTCCAATAACTCCAGGGGTTCGTGGATTTTGATCATTGATCCTTTAATACAAAATTAAGATAACACCTATTCCAATAACTCCCAGGGGTTCGTGGATTTTAATCACTGATCCTTTAATACAAAAATAAGATAACGCCAATTCCAATAACTCCCAGGGGTTCGTGGATTTTAATCACTGATCCTTTGATACAAAAATAAGATAACGCCAATTCTACCCTTTGGAAGAATAATATCAAAATTAAAGGTAATAATAAAAGAGCAAAAATAAATTTGGATGAAAATTAAGTGAGGAGACGAAACACAGTGCAAGAGCCATAGATTTGCCGGGGAAGACGACATTCACGGAATCTTATGTGTATTTATTGTTGTTATAAAGCAAATCGTTTTACCAGTAGCTTGCAAATCAACATATTAACAGAAATGGGTCTGTGTTACTACACAATTGCTGTCTTTCATATTCATTAGATCATAAAAAATCATAACGCATAACATAATCATAAAAGTCGTTTTCCTATACTAGTTTTATTCGTCTCACAGTAAATACAAGTTTATCTTGAAACTTGAAAAAAGTCGAATTAAAGGACTGTTTAAGTTTTCAGAATAAAATGATCAGAAATTAGACATTGAGGAAAAAATTAAGCAAAAAGGAACTGAACATTTGCTTAAAAATCGTATTTCTTATTTCCAACTTTTTGCAACCAGATGGTTATATGAGAATTAAAGAAAAAAACATTTATGTAAACGTTCAAAGCTGGGAACCTTTCTACTGGATACTCATAATCCCGATTGCTTGATCTCGATATCTGCTGTGGGAACTTTTAAACTAATCTTACTTAATCTTAAGTATCTGTACCATCCATTTTAATCCTCCCCTAATCAAAGCTCCCTTCACTTCAATCCCTGACTGGGTACGATACCCAAGCGGAATATCGAATAAAGATTTTATTAATTTGCAGATTAACAGAGTTCCCAGCTCAGTTCCTACGGAAATGAAGGATAAAGATGATGTTAAAACCGTACCGTAGAGCTGTGTTTCTTGTACTGTACCACCGTACTTATCAGCATACCCGGCCCAATAGAACAAACGTTCTATGCTTCTCTCAACTTCCTAAAAATAAAGATTAAGTATCATTATTATTATTGTTATAATTCTCAAATTATTTTAAAATTATTTAGATAAAAAATAATTCAACATAACATAACAATTCAAGTCGTCTTACTACTCTCATGTTTATTGGGACACCCTGTAGTACCTTGGTAGCAGCTTCTAGGGAAACCCCAGTCATTTCTATTAATCCGGTTACAAACTCAGCCTTCCTAATCTCTGGATAAAAAATTACATTTATTTTCTTTCTTTAACAATTTGCTCAATAAACTAGTTCTGTTGATGTCAGAAAAAAGACCAACGCTTTTGTCGAAAAAAGGCACTAATTCAATTACTTGAGAAAGCACTAAAGCATTTGTAATAAAACGCACTGACACTTTTTTAAAAATGCAACATTTTAAGGGACTTGAGTTGTTATTGCAAGTAACACTCCATTAAAAAAAGAGGTGCATGTCCGATTCATAAAGGTACCCCTAAACCTTATCTGATCAACAATTTGGAAGATGTATTTCTAGCTTGACACATATGATATCTTGATAATTTCACCCTTGTTACTGCGCAAGTCACTTTTGTAAAGAAACCACAATTAAAAAATCAGATTATTAAGAGAATAATGGATATCTTGTTCAATGTTCATACTTGGTCAGACATAGCTTTTAATTTTAATGCGGTGAATCTGACATTCACACCTTTTAGATGGTAGTTCCATTGAAATTAGGTCTACAGACTCTTTATTTGAATTTAGGTCTACAGACCCTTTAATTGAAATTAGGTCTACAGACTCTTTATTTGAATTTAGGTCTACAGACCCTTTAATTGAAATTAGGTCTACAGACCCTTTAATTGAAATTAGGTCTACAGACCCTTTAATTAAAATTAGGTCTACAGACCCTTTAATTGAAATTAGGTCTACAGACCCTTTAATTGAAATTAGGTCTACAGACCCTTTAATTGGAAAATGTTATTGCGAAGAAAACAGAAATACTTATGTGATTGTGAAAATATACATGAACACATGCGTCAAAAATCACTAACCCTTTGACAAAAAATGCAAATAAAAGCTAATGAATAAAAACAAAAATACACTAAAACTTCTGCCATAAAAAAACACAGACAATTTTGGCTAAAGAGGCTAAAAAATATGGACAATTTGATTGGAACCATAGACATGTCAAACTCATTTGATTGGAACCATAGACATGTCAAACTAATTTGATTGGAACCATAGACATGTCAAACTAATGAGAATACCTAAATTTTCAGCAATGTAGTAGAGAATTTGCTGTCGGTTAAATGGAGTTTTCTTGGCCCAGCCCGGCTGTAGAATTGGTTTGTTAAATTTTCACCAAAATCTACCATTAATATTTAATAATCAACTAAATAAGGGATTGTTCACATATTTGAATAAATCATAGAACCACAATTTTTGGAACCAACTTTGATAAAAACAAAAGGTTTTTTATAAAACGAACAATTTTTTAAACAAACTTTTGCAAAAGAAAAAACGAGAGATTTTTTACTGAACGAACGATTTTATTGAATGAACAATCTTACTGAACAATCCTTCACTGAGAAAACGAATGAAATGAGTGTTCACAAATGATGAACAAATGAAATGAAAAAAACGCTCCTATTTTTAGTTAGAACATCTTTTTTGGCCGACACAAATTCTATAAATAATTTTACACAAAGTAAAAATTATTTCACCCCTCTGGGTCATATTATAGCAGTAAGATTACCAAACCGTGTTTCTATTTAAAAAAAACCAGTTTTTTTTTTGGGTAATTTTGAATATTTTGGTGAAAAATCTGATGAAAATTTAAATCTTCAGGGCTGAGACTTGCTTTTGAAAACGTACAAAAATAAAATTAGTTTTTCGTTTAATTTTTATTTTTGAAAACTAACAAACCTTCCTTTTTAAAAAAAATGTTTTAAAAACACGAAGGATTAAAACTAAAATTAAATTAAACCTTTTAAAAACGAAGAAAGTAACGATGATATGTTAGTTTTATTTAAACAATGATCATTCTGCACATTTTTCCTTTAGTTTGTAAATATGAAAAAAAATTTCTTATTATCTTTGACTTAATGAAACGATAAGTTAGTTTTTGAAAGGTGACCAATCCATTCCTGAGCTTTTTTGGCAGCTTCAACTGCATTCCTTACATCTTTACGGTTTGATTCTCCAACCTGAGCCAGAACAGCACCCGCAGGGGACCTAGGAAGGGAAAAAACTATATAGCAAAATCATTTGATCTACAAAAGAATATAAAAAAATTTTGTAAAAAATTCATAGATTATTCTTAACCTAATAATTCTTGAATAGTTCCCATCTGGTCGCTTCTGCGCCCCTCCATAGTACAGCTTGTAGGTTCTGAAATCAAAAATACATCTTTTATAAACTCATATATAAACTCACTTTTTGAAGAAAAAATGCCCACAAAGGAGTGTAAATTAAACATGAACAGAAAGCTGCAGTTAAGAAAATGGTTCAAAATAGATTTTTACCTGTCTACTGGTGAATTAGCACCAGCTGCATTTATGCCAGTTATGGCAGGGCCAGCTGCATCATCGCTGGATCCAAACTTAAATTTTTAAAAAAGTAAAAAGAGCCCTAACAAGCTAACATAAATAAAACATCAGGATACGCATTTCATCCGGCCTGCTTTATAGTGTTGACCGCCCCATCCATGCTTTTGACCCAGAAGTGATATTCAAAAATGGCAACACCAAACTTTTTAAACATACATCTCACCTTCTTGAAATCCACATCTGGTTTAGCTACCACCTCGCAGGAAACCCAGGCAGGCTTTACATTCAATCAATCAATCAATAATACAAAATTTTATGATTAAATGATAGAACTGATTGTTCCCAAATTTTTTATAGTAACCTCTCATTACCGGCCCAGAGATAGTTTATAAGTTATAACCAGTTGCATGGGCTTTTGTCAGTTTCAAAGGGCATCCCAGCATTTGAACATATCTTTTGTCATATTTTTAAATATAAACAAAAATCCCCAAACTTGTTTTTGTGTTATTGGCTTTTTTTTACAATATGATTTGCAGATAAATCAACAACATATATGTATAAAAATTTATCAAGTATATGCTTCTAATGCTGATGTATTTATTGGAATTCCTTAGCATATTCAAAAAGCCCTTCTCGTCCTCCATCTCTCCCAAACCCAGATTGCTATTGGATAAAGTTAAGTAAAAGTTAAATTCAGAGGTTAGGTCTTAGCAGCTAGAGTTTGCCACCTAAAAAGTCCAGAGTCTAAAACTAAAGAACGAAAAGTTACGACTTAAATGTTAAGTTTCAGCTTAAATGCCACTCCTGACTTAATTTGAACCTGCATTTTAACCCTGGGTTAAAATATTTAACTTGTCGATTTCAGCAAGTTAAATTTTAAACGCAAAAATATCCGCCTTCAATTTTGCAATATTTCATGCATGAAAATAATTGTGTTTCTAATAACAAATATATATGTTCCTTTTTGCGCTGCAGTTTTGTGAAGAAATTGAAATTATGAAACCGCTGATATTGTATATTCTCTGTAGATCCGTAATCGCCTTAATTCCCGTAATCTGATTGGTTCATATTTTTCCCGGGAAATTTAAATTTTCCATTAGTTCAGGGTTAAACTTAGAAAGGTTAACATTTAAGTAGCAACTCATTATTTTTCAGAACTTTTAAGCTTTAACTTAAAAATCCCGAATTCTTTAGTTTTAGACTCAGGTTATCTTTCATAAGTTCTTTTCACAATAACTTTGTCCCTTGAATCCTCCGAACCCCGCAGCTGCATCAAACTGGTTGTGACAGTTTATCCAAACAGCACCAGCCTAAAAATTTGATCCTTTTTTTCTGTATCAGATTTTCATTTACAAAACAAGAACAAGCATTACCTGGATATGTTTAGCTGTTTCCAGAGCAAGGGTTAATTGGTCAGAATGAACACTGGCTCCAAGTCCATATAGAGTGTTATTAGCAAGTGCAATTGCCTCCTAGGTTTAAAGATACTTTAATTTCAGAAGAAAAGAACACACAAAATTGTCAAATGTTTGTCATAAATAGGAAGTTGAAATCTGAAAAAATATTTCATTCACGGTGAAGCACATTTCTTAATTAGTAACCTTTGCTGTTCTGAAGGGAAGTGCAACAAGAACAGGACCAAATATTTCCTCCATAACAACTCTACTTGCAGAATTCACCCCTGAAAATTCGGACAAATTTCTTTACTTCTTTTTATTATAAGCTTCAAGGTTCTTCATTTTTTTATATTGATCTTTTAACATTTTAATAACTTCAGTTAAAAAATTTGTTTCCTGTGATAAGGGTTGGGGGGTAAAAGCAGCCAGGGGGAGCTTCTGTCTGAAAAACATCAGCTCCTTCTAATCTGGCATCTTCTACATACTCTGCTATTGACTGCAGAGGATTAATGAAAAGTTAATGATTGATATCTGAAGGAAGTTTCCATATCTTCTTTCAAGTATTAGTATTTACTTAATTAAACATTTTTTTGTTTCATTTTTTCCTTTCTTTGAGATTCATCCACAATTGCTGCCATATCCACAGTCTTATCCATACTGTTTCCAATTCTTAAGAAACATCATTATTAAATATATAATATGACAACAAACAGAAATACCTGAATTTTGAAAGTCTTGTTTTGAGCTTTGATATAAATACATCAAAAACTGGTTCTTGGACAAGCAGCTTTGACCCAGCAGAACAGACCTGGCCCTGATTGAACCAGATGGCATCAACTACACTCTCAACTAAAAATAATTAATGGTCATGTTTTTTAAGAGGGTTTTATGAACTTTTTTTATGAGCTTTTTCCATAAATATAATTTCTTATTATAAATTAATCAGCCAGTTTGCAAGTAATTTCTTGCCATATAAATTTGTCTGTTCTCTCTTTCTGTCAAAAAGGGTTTATCTAAATTGCGATGTTCACTCCACGTTAATGCTTTTTTATCAATAATGCTTCACAATTTATCAATAAGTTGATCAGAAATTCCAGCCAGCGGTGTATGGAGGAATTTGTCCAAGGACAGGGGGCATAATCTTTTTATATTTTTATCTCTCCTCCCCTCCTACAACCTTATCAATCAAAGGTCAAGAAAGGAAATAGTTTCCGTATAAGATAGTTAAGATTACCTGCTGAATCTAAGTCCGCATTGTGATAAACCACAACAGGAGATTTGCCTCCAAGCTCAAGAGAAATTTTCTTTCCTGTGCCAGCTATGGCCATCCTTAATACCTTCCCAATCTCTGTTGATCCTGAATATTAACATGTTAAGATAAATCATTACCTAATTTACAAAAACTTGGGAGTGGAGTACAAGTTTTACAAGCTAAAGTTTAACCTGTAAATGCAACTTTATCCACAAGACTGTGTTCAGCTAAAAGTTGACCCATAGCACCACCACCTGTCACCACATTGAAGACACCAGCAGGAAGACCGGCTTCTGCACAGATCTAACACAATTTTTTAACTTAAACCCTATCTTTGGTTCACATTTTTGATAAGATAATCATACAAGGTCAGAACTTGAAATTGGAGAAACTCTAAATCCAAAGACTTACAGTTTTGCAATCTCTAATTGGCCAAATTCAAATGTTTTTGTGGCTTTCAATTGCTTGGACCTTTCCAAGATAGTTAATAGGAACATATTCAATCTATTGGAAGGGATAAATATAATGAGAGGGGAAATTTAAGTCCAATTAACATGACTGAACTGTTGAAAAGATATAAATCATCCAGAAAATCACCTCAGCAAAAAGTAGAGCAGAGAGCCTAGTGTAAGTTGCAGGCTTGAGCAAAACAGTATTTCCCATTGCTAAAGCTGGAGCAACCTATTTAAAAAACAATTTGTATTTTGTGAGTGTACAGGGCCCATGGAAGTTCATTGGAACGTAAATAGATGGGAGCTTAAGTCAAACTTCAAAGGATAGAAGGTTGATCATTATCATTATTGAAATAAGTAATATAATTGACATTTATAGATACCTTCCAAGTAAGAAGCATAAGAGGAAAATTCCAGGGAACAATGGCTCCAATAACACCAACACTCTCCCATCCTGGCAAAGTCTCCTGAATATGACATAGATCCAAGCCATTTCTAAAATGATACTGTATCTATAAGAATGTCATCCTGGATAGATCATCAAGACAAAAAAATAATAAGAAGTTACAAATCCAACCTTTGTACTGGTTTNGCCACACTCCCCACAATCCTCTGTCTCCTTCTGGAGAACATTGATCACAGAGTAAGCATGCATTACATGTGCCATGATGCTATTATGCAATTCAGAAGTATGCCCGTAACCAGGATTTTCCCAAGGGTGTGCAAAGAAGGATGTTGTAGTATGGACCCAGGAGCACAGAGTAAAACGTAGTGATTGAGGTCAGAGGATGCAGGGGGGTCAGAATTTTGGTATAATATTGAGTAATTCTAACTTGAATTTGATGTTATGTAGGAAATTTTCTAATTTGTCAACAACACTAGTAATTTAGGCTTGAACTTTATGTTACAGTGAAAATTCAGTTTTACCTGAATTTGATGTTTTGTATGACACAAGGAAAATTTTCATAATTTAGTTTTTAGTTAAAATTTTACAATATTGGAGAACAGAAAATGTTAATAATTTGATATTACTTCTCACGTTCACTGATTTTGAACTGTCTGGACAAAATATTGAAACTGAGGCAATTTAAGTTATAGCAAAATTTAAATAATGGAATTTTATTATACACACGGGAACATATTTACTACATTTTATGTATGTATATCTTCATATTAGAAAGAACAATAAACCAGTTCGATCAGAAAATTGTTCCTCAGGACAAATATTTTATAAAGATGGTTTAATTTGGTTGGTCCGAGGAAACAGCTTTAGTAAAGAATTGTTTAGGCATAACTATAGCATAAAAACAATATGAGCGAGGGAAGGCACACCATAATGACGTCACATCTGACCATTATTTCTTCTGACCACTCCTTTTTTGTGTGACCAATGCTTCTGTTTTTTCGAATGTATTATTTTATGCCTTTAACCCTTTTTTTTCAATTCTAAAATACGTCCCAAAATGATGTTTTCTTATCTTAAGAGATTTTTAGGATCTACAACTAAAAATTGACATTTTTTAGTAGGGAACATAACAATTGGTTTTAATTTTCTTGAGGGTTTGTGAAACAAAGATTTGCATGAATTGTTTTATGCCTATTGTTACCTTCAAAAGATGTTATTCTTTAAACAAAAAAACAGGATAAAATAGTTTCAACTATTATAAACAATATGACATGGCTCAAAATTATATCATAACAATTTAACAATTGTAAAAAATGCAGAACGAAGAAAAGGTGTGGTCGGAAGAAATAATGGTGAGTTGTGAGGTAATTTGTGGTCAAACAAATTTGTGCCTTCCATCCCTCTCAATACAGTATACAGGCCACAGGTTCAAGAAGGCGAGAGATCATTGAAATGTATATTCCTCCAGTCTATATTTCTCCTTGAAATATTATGCTTGGGACCTTTGTAATTTTTTATCTGTAGATTCCATACCTCCATCATCTGTGCCCAGCCTGCATAGTAGTAAAGATGTCTGATCACCACCGGAATATCTGCATCTCTAGTCTCCCTTCACAAAAGTCTAATCTTAGGAATTTTTTACTTTATTCTCCATATTGACTATATGGACAGACCTCTTTATATCAAAAATCATTTATTTGTAACTTGAGATTTGCTGAAGAAGTGGCATTTTTGGTTTAGCATAAAACAAAATAATGCTTCTGAGAAAGAAGAGGTAGATGCCTTACTTAATTTAGATAAGATTTATTGAAGTTCTTGAACCACATAGATAAAGTTGAATCACTTTTCTAGTCCCCCCTTCTATGTTGAAGAGAAGTGGTTAAACTTTATCTATTAGGTTTAACTTCTTCTCACTGTTTAATGAATCTGGTTAACAGCATATTTTTCAGACCAATTTCATCGGGTTAAAATGATTATACTAGAAAGATTTAGCCTAGGGCTGGGTACGTTTTGTTAACGGTATTTTCCGTTTTTTTTTTCTTTAACGGTTTGTCAAAACGTTAACAGTGCAAGCCGTTAACATTTGTTGTAGTATATTAACGTTGTTAACGGTTTGCCAAAATTTCCATTAAGAAAGAGTTGACAGTTTCTCAAATTGGATTTACAGCACAAGAAGTTACCAAATTGCAAAAAAATCTTGAAAAGTTTCATCATATAAAAAGGGGGGGGGGGCTGAAGGCGACGTTAAAAAACATCAAAATACATAAAACATTTTAAAAAATATTTCATGCAATTTTAGCCGAAATTTTTTTTATAAACCCATTCTTTTCGTTTTCGTTTTCAACTGTTTTCTTTTTCAAAAACGGCTAATCCGTTTAAAAATTAATGCTTTTTGCAATTTTCCAACAGACTTTTCTGTTAGGTTTCGAAAACCTCTGTTTCATTAACGAAACTTTGCCCAGCCCTAATTTAACCTGATTGATTTCCCATTGTCCAGAGCCTCAACAACAGCAATAAGCCTTGAATGTTTCTGCACATGCCGAGCAACACTGTACAGATGCTTAGCCCGCTCATATCCACTTAAAGAATCTGATTTTAAGGTACTGTAGACGTAATCTCAAGTAATTCTTTGTTTACAAGGTGACATGCCAGATTCACAATGATACACTTAAAAGCTTTGTCTGATCAAATATCAATTCGACTTCTAGGGGCCAGGTCTATCTTAATCTTAACATATAATTATAAAATATTTAAGTTTTGCCTCTGAATACCTGAGTTTGCTCCAGCTCTTGTGAGCTTCCTTTGCAGCTCTGACAGCTGTGTCCACATCCTCAGCAGTTCCCTGAATGAAGGTACAGTATACAATACATTATATAGATGGTGTCAGGTTTTTACCAAAAACCATTTTCCCAAGTGACATTTCCCAAGCGGTAAGACAAGTTTAGGTAAAGCTTTCTTCTGAGAGCGTGGCTAAGTCGGGTTATTGAATGATTCTAAAGATGATTTTTTATCCTTTTCTCTCTCTTATTCTAACTTGACAATAATACGTTCATCCTTTCCAAAATGTCGTCTTCATTCCTATTTAACATTTTTATCCACTAAATCACTTATTCTCTGATAGTTTTATACACAAGTATTTTATTCTATTTGTATCTTTATACAAAATTTTAAATTTTTTGCTTATTCTCTTTCAATACAGTGGTTCTCAAAAAACATCTATTTCTTTGCCCAATCTTTCCAATCACTCTAACTACCAATATAACAACCCTTATTTTCATCCTAGCTCTCATTGATTCCTAATACCTAATCTTCCAATCCCAAATTTCTCTACAGCTGATTTCCATCCCAATCCCAACTTCCTCTTTAGTTTATATCCTTTCCAATTCTCAACCTTTTTTACCTACTCCCAATTGGTTATATCTCATTCATATACCTTATTCCCAAACCAAGCCTAATCCCAATATCTTGAACATTAGTTGATAATCGTTTGGGATCCCAATAGTTTGGATTTTATGTAAAAGTTACGACACTATAAACTTTTTAATCATGCTTCATTTATGACAAATGACAATGGACAAGAAAATATGAATTTTAGAAGTATTAGAAAGAAATAAGCCTCTGCAAAAAACCAGCCTGTGTGAATATTTTGCGCAGTATTATGCTGCCTAGCAGGCTAGACACAGTCACTATAGAACCAGTAAAGAGGAAGTATTCAAGATGTGACTCCTACAAAGAAGAAAAGAACTGTTCGACTCGCGTACCACCCTCGCGGTCAAAGCGAGTGCAAAGAACCCTATATTCTTTATGTGACCAGATCTGATCAATATACTTCTTTAATTTGCAACCACATCGATTCATTAGAGAGAGAGAACAACATATTGCTGGTTAAAGATTAAGAAGACTTTTTATATTCTTATATATCCTACCATCTCAAGCTACCCTCCCCAACTCAACTTCCAAATACTTCCTCTCCAAATTATCTCTCTTTTTCTGAGACATGGCTGCCAGGATGGGCTAGGGGGCTGAGTGCTGCTGTTGGATGGGCTAGGGGACTAAGCACTGCGACTTGAACAGGCAAGGTGGCCGAGTGCTGCGGCTAGGACAGACTTGAGAAGATACAGGTTGAGAAATTGCACAGTTGGGAAGTTGCAACTTGGGAAAATACCATTGGGAAGTTTCCACTTGGAAAAAAGCCTCTGGGAAAGTACCTAACATCGATACATAGACATTATTATTCACAACAAATTATTGTAATAGTTTTGATCCCAAACAAATTTGCAAATACAAAGATGTCCCTGAGGGTCAGATTGGAAAGATATTTTCTGTCAAAAGTTACTTTTCAGTATTTTCAAGAGAACCCAATTTTTAACATTTTTGTAAATTTTTCAATTTTATTTTAAATAAGATAAGATATTTAATTGCCTATAAAAAGATCTAGATATGATATGATTTTAGTTGAAACTGTGCAATCATATTACAATCATATTGCCATCATATTGGACTGTTCATTGGAAGTTTTAATATTTTTAAATTCTTGAATTAAGTAAAAAGTAGGTTCAGGTGTGAAGTTTTGTTTATCATTTGTTCAGAAACGACTGTACGAAATTATGCTGACTGTTCCCGGCAACTCTAAACATATTTTTTTCTTTTCACATCAATTCAGAAGCTTTTGAAGAACTATATTCAAGGCAGAAAACTCATTTTAATCTAAGGATTATTATATTTTAAGTGTTTTAGGTCGTCTTTACCTTTACAGTCTTACTCGTTAATGGGTATTATACATAGAAGGGTAAGTTATCGCTATAAAAAAGTAACATTTTAAAAACATAATTTCATACCTGAGTGGTGCTAGCCAGAGTTTTTCCATTGCTAGGATTCTAAAAATTTTAATTGTTAGAATAATAATGATTTGTTGATTTTAAAATGACTGAAGAGTGAAGACGTTTTTGCATTTAAAAAAAATGGCTTTTCCATATTTACAACGGTACCCTAAAATGTTTTGTATGATCAAAAATAAACAAGATTTCCATGTTTTTTACTTTGAAAATTTGTTTAACTGTAGGTAATATGCGGACTTCTGCTGCATTAACAATAGAGGGCATTTTTTAGAATAAAACAATTTTCAATATAGAAAATCTTCCCGCACATTATTGATAAGATAAACGTTTAGAGGGTACGGTTGTGAATTTAAAATGCTTATTAAAATGGAGGGTCTCTCAAATAAAAAACAGTCTTTTGCGATTAACAAAAATCATATTATTAACCAACCCAAATAGTTAAGCCTAAGGAAAAACAGGAAGCAAGGTCAGCCCGCGTAAAATAAGTGTTCACTATGGTTTGCAGGGTTACCCATGGTCAAGTTTTTAAGACAATGGCGCAACACAAAAAGTTGGGGTACATGACTTTTAACTGATCTTGAGCAGAACAAAATAATAGAAAGACTTTGATAACAAACTGGAAATAAATTTATTGATATATCGTTTTATTTGTATGCGTGACCTTGTGCCCACACCCCTAATCCAAAAATACATTAAAAATAGAAAATACTGATTTATTTTACCTTGGTTGCGTAAAGATTTCTTCCCTCCGGATGAACCCAGGTATTATTAATGAACAGACCAAACTTCCTGAACCCAGGACATAATAATTTCTTTAAAATATATTTACTGAACAGTGAACAGGCCCAATTATCTTCTGTCTACATATAATAAAACAAGACATTCATACATATATATGTATAAAAGTTGAGTATATACAGCCAAACGGCTGGACCGAATGGGCTGAAACTTTGTGTGGACTCTCATTGGTGGCCGTGGGGTGTTTTAGGCTAAAGAAAATTCAAAAATTTTCTTTTCTTAAAATTTTTTTCTTTCAAAATTCTTTTTTAAAAGTTTTTTTTTCCATGGGCAGCGCCGGGTCCTTCAGCTAGTATATAATAAAGCTCTTCGCTCATATATGTATATTTGTATATATATTGGCTATAGCTGGCCAAACGGCTGGACCAAATTGGCTGTTTTTTAGGGAACCCTTAAGTACCCAAAAGGTAACATAGGTTAAACAAATGTCAATAAAAAAGCACCCTGTGTCCATGGCATCAAATCTCTTCCCTGCGACAGTTAATTCACCTTCACCTAGGTGTTTTAACCATTTCAGCACAAAATTAGACATAAATAGTTTTAAAAGTATTTAGATTATTAGTTTACATAAATAAATGCACATTTAGCTCTAAAACGTTTTTTTGAAGGGAGAAAACGCAAAGAAGTCATTTCCTCCCAAATGTCGTCTTTCTTTCAAATTATCAAATTATCATTATTCTTCTTACTGCGTTTGGCCAATCAAAATACATTAATAAATATCGGCAAGTGTCACAACATTGGGTTTGATGTCTAGAATTGTGTTGAAAGGGAAGTGAACCATCGCAGGATTGTGTCTCCATGTATGACACCAGAGGTAGAAACTTGTATATGAGCTAGCTCAAATCTGCGAGGCAGAAACTTTAATTTGAAGTACAAAGTTAATATCGGTAAGACCTGAAATAGTTCTGACATGTAATTGCACCATATCTGTTGTACTAAAAAAGTACACAGTTGTGCTTTCTGATTTCTGAATGTTACACAAGTTCAAAAAGTTTTCCAGCATTTTTTAAGCTTTAATTTGTGAAAAATTTTATTTTGAGTTCTTTACATTATTAGAATAAAATAAAATTGTTACTACAATTAACTAAATAAATGGTTAATTCTGGTTAATTCGATTCCCTTTTTTAATAAACAAAATCCATTTAAACAAAATTTTTCCTGTCATGCTCATCCAGCCATTTCTCAGCAACCTTAACAAAAATATGATAATCTTCTTACGATAATTGGTACATGTAACATTATCCAAATAAATGAACAATCCCTTAATTTTAAATATATTCGTACTTTATCTGACTCCGATGCAGGTCCATACTCCATGTTGTTGAAAATATCGCTAACAGATGGTGTTGTCGTCTTCAACATTGATTCCATTGCATAACTGAAAAATCTATATAAAATGTAACCTCAGTACTCCTTTTGTAGTACTCCCCTGCCTTCTTTCCCCCTGTGCTACCCAATATAATTAGTACTCCCCGCCCTCTAACCCCCTCCTCCAATCCCAAGTACTCCCCTGCCCTCTAACTCCTCTGATCCAAAGTACTCTCCTCCAAATATTTTTGACCATGTAAAACTAAAATGTTAAAATTTATATAAAAAACTGAATTTCAACTTTTTACACACACTATTTCATTTTAGATAAATATTTTATCAGTTTTAAAACATCTTGCCCCCCCCCCTCACTTAAATCCTGTATCCGCCCCTGTAAAGGTACACTATACACTATACACTATGTTACCATACTTAATATCTTTATATCTCAAACAAACAAAACTAGCAGAAAAAACAGCAAAAACAAACAAAACTAGCCGAAAAAAACAGCAAATTTATGTTTTAATACTCTTCACTCTTCGGTTTCAGATTTGAAAAGTGTGATAGCTCTGAGTACTAGGGGGGGCTATGCCCCTTTTACTGGTATAGGTAGGGGCACTACCCCCTTGCCCCCCATAAATAAAAGTTTGTTTTAAAAAATGATACATTTAACGATCGATTAAAGTCGTGATGTTTTTTAATAAATTTGAAAGGGTTGAATTAATTGAATTCGTTGTAATCTGTTTGAAATATCTTAATCTAAAACCTCGTTGTCTGATATTTTATAACTTTGTCACAATTCGTTCATTAATACTTAGCTGCTTTGTGCGTATTCTCAATGTAAATTCCTCTCTGAATTGAAACAATTCAATCTGTTTTCCCGTCTCTTATTGGCTCAGAGAAAATTAAAGATAAACATTTATTGCGGAAGTTGTGGCAAGAAATAACGGAGTAAAATAGAAATAATTATCTAATTTCAACGACTTTAATTTTTAACTGAATCATGAAATGGCAACAAGGGGGAGGGGTCGAGGGGTGGCGCCCCATAAAAGTTAAAGAAAGAATGTTTTAAGATTTATTTCATTTTACATAAATGTTAAACTCGATTCTTGCAATAATGCAATTCCTGTTTTAACATTACCATACATAATAACTAATAAGATTAATAAGGGTTATTTTATATAATTTTTCCTGTACATCTCGGAGCTTAATGTAGTAAATGATAAGCAAGCAAAGATAATATATATATATATATTTTTTTGTCGTTTTTGTTCCTTGAAAAAGTTATCGTAAATGTGTGTCATTTCCAAAACGTGGTTGGAAATGACGCAGTCAAATGTAGTTCAAAGTAAATGACCATTTTTACTGAATTTGCCCTGATTCTAGAACGAGGCATGATCAAAATCGTTAACGTTCTCTATCCTTCACTAACAACGCAAAGAACGGAACGGGGATGAAACAATTGGAAAAAGAACGATCCAGCAAAAGGTTCTCGTTCTAGAGCTCGAGGAACGAACGATACTTTATGCTCCTACTAATGGGATTAAAAATCCTGAAATCTTAATATTATCTCTTATATAAAGTAAGTCATTTCTCCTTTTTATTTGGATCTGGGAAGTTGGTTTGAAAAGTTAAAGGCTGAAACCTGAGAATCTCAGGAGTTAATTGAGACATATAAGAGTTCTGTCTGATGTTGCTGTATCGAGAAATTGATATAAAACTGTTTCAAAATTATACCAAAACGTATATATGTAAGATTTTGTATGTACAATTCGTAGTATTAAACAGATCATATTCAACAAATTCGCAACCAATCTGAAAACAACTATATCCCAGAGGAGCCTGAGAAATTCAAGTTTGCTCCTATTATTATTAGAATTTAATAATTTTTCATTTCTAATAGCTTTAACTGATAATATTATCTATGCGTCCGGAACATGTCACAAGAACTCCAACCAGTGGCAGTGATTATTGTCATGTGTCTCCATCTGTATAACGTGACAACTATACGTCACTGCCATTGGAGGGAGCTCTGGTCACGTGATACGGACGTATATCTTACATATATACGTTTTGGTATAATTTTGACACAGTTTTAAGCCAATTTCTAGAGACAGGAACATCAGATAGATGTCTTATGGGTATCGTTCAACTCCTGAGATTCTCAGGTTTCAGCCTGTACTCCCTTTCATTTTTCCTTTACAGTCCCTTTAAGAAGATTGACTATTAAAACAAAATCTCCCGGCAATACAGGGTTACTCACAAAGATTGAGACTTCCGAGAAAGATGCAGCTCTACGAAATTTAAAAAGTCTATTTGCGCTTATGTTACTATTCCCTGCAACCTAGTTAACTTGTTTCTTTTTTAGCCTTATCATTAAATAAGCAATTTAAAAAACATATTTCAGACATAAAATTTATTCAACCTTGAGATCGTCATATTTATCCAGGTCGTATTAACAGTCTCATTCTTTGTGGGTAACCCTGTATTTCCCCTTTCCAAACAATGACCAATCACTTTGGTTGAGAAATGGTAATTACAGATTGGATAGCTATGTAATTGACACAATGTGCAATAAGGACTTGATCTGTTTGGGGAATGTTGCCAATATTGGCTGATAGGGTAAAATCATATTTTATGTACAGTAAGAACCAGAAAACTGTGGAATAGGAAGACGACAATAAAGCCTGAAGGTGTTTTTTGATGTTGTTACAAGGCAAATAGTTTAGTTACTGTAGTTATAATCAGAAAGACTTGGAATTAACGCAGTTAGTCAGGCGACTTCACATATATATATATCTGGTAATTTTAAATGCTCAAAAAAAGGCAGACCACATTTTAGAAATGACAGGACTAGGGCTATTTGTGATTATCTTTTCATCAATCATATTTGTAAAATTAGATTGTAAAATAGACTGAAAATTCTAATTTAATTCAGGGTCTTTTTGATTAGGGCTGTACAGTAACTTTTTACCTCACCTTTTAACTAACATGGAAACGTTTACATTCTTCAGTCTTCCTATTCCACATTTTTCTGGTTCCAACTGTATATCATAGATAATCTTCCTATTCCAGAGTTTTCTGCTTAGCACTGTATATCATATATAATCTTCCTATTCCAGAGTTTTCTGCTTCTAACTGTATATCATAGATAATCTTCCTATTCCGGAGTTTTCTGGTTCTAACTGTTTATCATATATAATCTTCCTATTCCAGAGTTTTCTGGTTCTAACTGTTTATCATATATAATCTTCCTATTCCAGAGTTTTCTGGTTCTAACTGTATATAATATATAATCTTCCTATTCCAGAGTTTTCTGCTTCTAACTATATATCATTTATAAGCTTCCTATTCCAGAGTTTTCTGCTTCTAACTGTATATCATATATAATCTTTCTATTCAAGAGCTTTCTGCTTCTAACTGTATATCTGTAACTGTATTATACAGGGTGTATTTTATGTATGCATGTACTAGTACTATACAGGGTGTATTTTATGTATGCATGTACTAGTACTATACAGGGTGTATTTTATGTATGTATGTACCAGTATTATACAGGGTGTATTTTATGTATGCATGTACTAGTATTATACAGGGTGTATTTTATGTATGCATGTACCAGAATTATACAGGGTGTATTTTATGTATGTATGCACTTGTACTATACAGGGTGTATTTTATGTATGCATGTACCAGTATTATACAGGGTGTATTTTATGTATGTATGCACTTGTACTATACAGGGTGTATTTTATGTATGCATGTACTAGTATTATACAGGGTGTATTTTATGTATGCTTGTACTTGTACTATACAGGGTGTATTTTATGTATGAATGCACTAGTATTATACCTGTGGTGTATTTTATGTATGTATGTACTAGTATTATACAGGGTGTATTTTATGTATGAATGTTCTAGTATTATACAGGGTGTATTTTATGTATGAATGTACTAGTATTATACAGGGTGTATTTTATGTATGAATGTACTAGTACTATACAGGGTGTATTTTATGTATGAATGTACTAGTATTATACAGGGTGTATTTTATGTATGTATGTACTAGTACTATACAGGGTGTATTTTATGTATGTATGTACTAGTATTATACAGGGTGTATTTTATGTATGTATGTACTAGTATTATACAGGGTGTATTTTATGTATGTATGTACTAGTATTATACAGGGTGTATTTTATGTATGTATGTACTAGTATTATACAGGGTGTATTTTATGTATG
>NW_019397116.1:484370-485625 GCF_000591075.1 Eurytemora carolleeae
TATCAGGTTCCCTACTCCACCCTGGAGATATCAGGTTCCCTACTCCACCCTGGAGATATCAGGTTCCCTTCTCTACCCTGGAGATATCAGGTTCTCTACTCTACCCTGGAGATATCAGGTTCCCTAGTCCACCCTGGAGATATCAGGTTCCCTACCCTGGAGATATCCACCGTAGGGCCCGGAGATATCCCCAAAAAAATATTTAATTTAAAAACAGAAAGAAAACAAATATTTTATTACAAAGTATTTTTTATTGTATTGAAAGAAAACGAGAATAAAAACATTTAAAATTTCATTTTGTTTGTTTGAGCGTGGTTTGGTGTTAAAATATTGACTATTGGAAATAGATAAAACCCAGAACTAAAACACTCCAACTGTGAAAACCCATTTCAAAATTGATTTTTTAACCTTTTTATATTAAAACATGTTTTAACTTTTAAACACATATTTCCAATAAATGAGTTTTTTAAAAGATAATAAAATTATCAATATACGAATTTATAAGTTAATATTTCTATTTTATATACAGGGTGTACCAAAAAAACGAGAAATAAGGCTCTATAGATTCAAATGTATTCAGATGCTAAAGATTGAGACCATTTTTAAAATCTACGCACAATTTCCAATTCAATGAGCCCAATTTTATCTTAAAATAACAATCAACAAGCTTAAAATTGGACCTTGATACGAATTTGTGCAACGGATATTATCTTTATTTTTACCAAATTTACTTACTCCAGTTGGACACTTTAGGATCCAATAGAATTGCCATTTTGAGATCTATAATTAAATAAAAAATTGCATGTTATAAAAGTCTCAATAATTCAGAATGATAACATATTTTCACAAGTTTATTTATTCATATGTTACTCGTTTAACATACTAAGAATGACTAGTGTAAAATCCGAGATTCAACAAGTTTGGGAAATATCAGTGAAACTGTTTGCGCATTTATGCAATCTCAATTCTAACTTTAACATGTATGACAAAATCATATTTTCTTATAACTAAAAGCCAGGCTTCTACAATGTAGATTTTAAAAATGGTCTCAAACTTGAAAATTGAATACAAACGAATCTGTAGACCCTTACCCCCGTTTTTTTTGACAACCTACATGACCCATCTTCTGAAAGTGACCTAAAATAGTGAAAATCCGTAAAATAGGTATGTGTTCGAAAATGGAGTAAGTAAATATCATCAAAAACAAATTCTCACACCTTATTGTTATTAAATTTTAGTGCCTAAGGTATACTTT
>NW_019397117.1:0-92602 GCF_000591075.1 Eurytemora carolleeae
TCTATCTTTAAAAAAATCCACCAATAGGAGAAAAATAAAGAAATTTAGCGGCGATATCAAATGGACAGTATTACTACTAATCATACTAGGGTGAGAGAATATACAGGGTTACCCAGAATTAGTAAGCGACTAGTATGCCGACCTAACACTTTTAAAGTATCCTGAGGCCGAATTTAAATAATTTGATCCGCGGTTTAAATTTAAGCCACGGCTCAAATATTGTTGGTTCCACTTAAAGGAATTGAGTTTTTGCCACAAACTCTGATTTTCTAATTTCAATATCGTTGCAACCCAATGTCGTAGACCTTTAATATATCAAACTATGAATGCTATTAGATAAAATAATGTAAGTTTGAAATATCAAAGGTTTACAGAGATATAGGTTTTACAAAAACTGAATTTGTGGCAAAGACTCAATTCCTTTGAATTGAAGCGAGTGACCGGCTATGTAAGGTAGTTGAACTGAGTATGTAGTGTTGTGGAAAACTTCTTTCGGATTCATTCATGTTAAACTTTTTAAATATCTGTAAATCCTGAGTTTAAGCGCAAATTCGATGTTCAAAACTCCTATTTTTTGGGGGGGGGGGGGATACGTTTTCAGAATTAGTTTTTTAAAATTATTAAATATCGACAACGAAAAATAAAGTAAAAATCCTTCTCTAGGAAATTACCCATTTTCAATTTCTTTAAACCGTTTTTTGTTTATCTTTTTTAACCTAATTTTGTTTAATTTCAAGATCTCTCTTCAACTTGTCTTGAATGCAATAGAGAAATAGATTGGCTGCTGCAAATTGTTACTTAATCTTTTTACAACTGAGACGAAGTTCCCAACCTATGAATATAAGATATACTTTTTGATAATTATGTATTCCTAATTTTTTCAATTTTGTCGGCTCATTAATAAAGAGATTTTTAAACTTTACTTTCATTTACACATTTGTCTTGTACACTTTTGTGTGTTTGGACTTTTAGAATCTGTTTTGGATATTTTAATTTTAAAAGGGTCACGAAAAAAGTCGACTTTTATTACTTTTGAAAATGTACCAATTTAAACAAAAAAGAAACCCAAATTTTAAACGATTTTCATGGCGAATTTCAGGGCGAAAGTCAACCATAAAGGCTGGGTGGGTCTGAATCTATGAATAGCCTGGGGGGGGAGCGTCCCACGCCCCTCCCATTAAAAAAGGCCTTAGAGAAAAGGTATAGAATTAAATGCTTAATCATAGACCAATTTTTCAACGCCAGCTCATTGAAAAAAAATTAGACAGATAATTCTAATAGTTTGGGCTCAAGGGAAGGTTGAAAAAAAAGCAAAAAAAAGGTAAAATTGTAATTTTTTTAAACAGATATCCAATTGTGACACATGTTTCTAAATCCATTTTTTAAGGAATTTTTAAAAATATAATTTTTGGATATGCAGTAGCTTTAGTCACAAAAAAGTTAAGGGCCATTTTAGATTTTTTTTTACACAGACCGGACTTTTTACCGCCCTGTACCCTACCCTATGCATTAAAAAAAATTAACAGAAAAATCCTTTAGATTAACTATTCATTAAACGTCACAAAATTTCACGGTAATAGTAACAAAAATGAGAGTGCTAGGAAAAAAAAACTATAGGGCCGGCCAAGCCTGTTTAGGGTTAAAAGCTAAAATAGTTAATGGGTGAGACCTAGTTTTTATTAAACTTCTTTAAATAAATTAGCAAAAAAAATACTCTACAATTGACCCCGAGAAGTAAAACGTATTCAATGACCTCTTCAAATGACAAGTTCATGATGTACAATGGGTTGTACAATTTTCAGCTTTACAGTCTTTATGAACAATCTATTCTAATTTATCTAGGCTGCATACAGCATACTCAGCTCAACTACGTTACATAGCTGGTCACTCCCTTTAATAAAAATTTAAGTGAAACCAACAATATTTAAACCGCGGCTTAAATTTAAACCGCGGATCAAATTCTTGTCAGGTTGGCAAACAAGTCTCTTCCTAATTGTGGGTAACCCTGTATCTCTCTCTCAAAAATGAAAAAATAAGAAAACATATTGTTTATTATTATTAAAAGATTATTATAAATAATAAAAAAAGTGTGCTGTTGCTAAAAAGTTGCAAATAAACTAAAGTAAAACTTCTTCTGTTTTCTTTCCTTTTTCCTCTTGTTCAAGCTTTCTTGAAGGAGTAAACCTTAACAAATAGAATATAGAAATATTAATATCAAAATCATAAAATGAAAGAAGTAACTGAGCTATCAGGAATCCGAGCATATAAAACAAGTTGTAAGATATCGTGACTGTTTATTTGGTTTCAATTGTACATTGAGAATAATAAAACTGTGGAAAAGGAAGACGACATTTGATGTTGTAATAAAGCAAACAGTTGTGCCATGATAACTCTAAAATCTGCATGGGAATTAGGGGAGAACTTGAAAATTACCTTCTGATAGTTGATAAATAACAACAAATTTATCAAAATAAAGACTTAACGTAGCGTCTAATGGGCTTTTAAAAAATGTGGTCTGCCTTCTTTGCATTTTAAATATTGACGGAATTATTAAACAATTTGTTGATAATTAGAATATGATTTTTCAATATCTCCAAACCACATTTTGGAATTGCAAGCCTATAATTGTCTTAATTATTAACTGTTTAAATTGGAATATAACCCAATGTGTGTTCCCGTAATAATGCTACGCAAAACAAAGACGATATAGAAGTCATCGGTTAACTCCTATGTTTATTAGGACACCCTGTAGAGAGGGAATTTGAAATGCAAGATTTTGTTTAATATATAGGTTTACCGTGCGACCATTCAATGGCTGAGGTGGTCTGTAGTTATCACTAAAAAAAAGAAAATTAAATTAAAATTGAATTGTTTACATTTTTTCCTACGAAAGGCGATCTAAAATTTAGTTAAAATGGATTGTGAACATATACTAAGCGGCCCACTATTCAAAACGGTTTAATATGCATGGTCATAGAGTGTACAATAATAACTCAAGCTTTCCTTTACAGTGGTAGGCGATTATAACTATACATTGAAGACGATTTTTTACTTAAGTTTTGATTGTTAACAAGCCTTTTTCGAATTACAAGTTTCCAATTATTCAAAGAGAAGCTTTTTCAATTGACAGCTTCGCTTAACTTCTATGTTTATGTGTGTCCATGCTGTTCAACAGCTATGATTTAAATCAAAATTGAAATAGAAAGTCGTCTTCATTGTATTGATATAATCATTGTAAGCTAAACCAAAGTGACAGCCAGACATAAAATTAAAGAATACAGTGTATATAATGCTATCTACAGTTAAAGAGGGTTGCTTAATATTACGTCTATAGTTTCCTTAAAAATATGTTTTTAGAGAATATATAAAAAACTGAACCTGAGAGATTTTCCTGTCTCGTCGGTAACTCCTCGGATAACGGCCAAATCGGCGTCTGTTTGATTCAAACAGTGTTTTTTTATTCTGCAATCTGACGCAAATGTTGACGCATAAATCATAAGGATTTTCAAACTACGTCTGTAAAACAAGGGCCAAAAAACAGCTTTAAAATCTATACATCCAGGGCTAGAAAATGTATAACGTTCAGACCAAAGGCTGAGGCTTGGTAACTCGTAACCCTGTCTCGTTATTTGGTGAACAATTTTCATGAAAGTTCTCTCTTTCCAACCAATGAAAACTAATTTCAAAATAATATTTTAAGTTCTCGTCTTTTTTAAATTCGAAAATCTAGCAACGCTTTTAAGAAAAAAAAGTTTTAACTCATAATTGAAAGAATTGAAAAAGAGTTTATTAAACACTATTCCTGAAAGATCAATTTTGTCAGTGAAAACATTCCAGAAAACAGATTCCAAGCAGGGGGGTGTTGTTAGGGAACCCTGCACAATTATAATTTTACAAACCTTTTATCTTTGCAACCTGATGGAGTAAATCTTTCATTTATAGTTCTGAAGTATTTTTTTGAAATATCAAAGGTCTATAGTATCAGGTAAATAAACCGTAAAGATTAAAAATTTTATTTTGCGGCAATGGATTTGAGTTCTTGCCACAAACTCAAATTTTTTAATCCTTATATCTTCACAATCTGATGGTGTAAACCTTTAATGTTTCAGACTTTGACTAATTGATCCAGCAAAATTCATAGTTTGAAATATCAAAAGTCTACGACATCGGATTTCAAAAATCCGGGGTTAGAAACTCTGAGTTTGTGGCAAAAACTCAGTTATTTTGTTTCTCACTTCTTCTGTTAAAAATTTAAATTCATTGTATACACAACTTTGCTAACCAAGAAAAATGTCAGATTTATCATTCATCAAACGAAAACATTTATCAAAGTCGGATTTTCTAATCCATATATCTTTGCATCCCAAACGTGTAAACCTTTGATGATCAAAACTCAGCTTGTTTCATAGATTTCATATATTGAAATGTCTAAGATTTACGACGTTGGGTAGCAAAGAAATAGAGATAGAAATAGGGATAGAAAATTCAATTCTTTTACATGTTTTCCATTATTTGGATTTAAATGGTTGGACCTTATAATGGAGATGATCCGTTGCTCCTGCAGGGATTAAGTCGTTGAGGGTGATGGACCCAATGTCAACTTCAAAATTGTTTTCAGTTCCAGGAAGCTTCTTTAATCCGTCAAGAATAGGGGTGTATTTAGCGTTAGAGCTGGCTGCAACCTGGAAAATACAAAAAATTAGATATTTGCTTTTAGATTCGTTTTAATTCGTTTCAGGTTTATCTAGCATGGAAAATACCACACGTCAAACTAACCAAACCTAAGTATGTTTCAAAGTCGTTAAATTATGGTTAATCTTAACATATGATCTCAATATCCAATCGAATAGCTTTTAAATTTGGGGATCAACGCTTGATCCCCCATTTCAAGTTATCCCTTCAGTTTATGACCACCAAGGGAATTCCCTTCAGTTTATGACCACCAAAGGATATCGAAAAGGAATTATATAATCCGTATGTCTTCATAATATGGAGATCAATGCTTGATCAACAAAACAGTTTTGACAGTCTGCTGTAATGGAATAAACTCATTTAAAACATGTTTTTAGTATCAATACAAACACGACTACAATCACTTATTAAAAATTTAAATTCGACATGGGGTGAGCAACGGAATCGGAAATGATTATTATTATTCTATGGTTTCTTTTACTTAAAGGGACTGTAAAGGAAAAATGAAATGGGGTATAGGCGGAAACCTGAAAATCTCAGGAGTTGATTAAGACATATAAGTGTTCTATCTGATGTTCCTGTCTCGAGAAATTGATAAAAAAAACTATAACAAAACATTTATATGTAAGATTTTGTACAAGATTTGTGCATAAACGGATAATATTCAACAAATATGCAACCAATCTGAAAAGAACGATAGCCCAGAGGAGCCTGAGAAACTCAAGTTTGCTCCTATTATTATTTGAATTTAATAATTTTTCATTTTTAATAGTTATAATTGATAATATTATTTATGAGTCCGGAACATGACGCCAGAACTCCAACCGAAGCAGTACAGTATTATTGTCATGTGTCTCCGTCTGGATCACGTGACCAGTATACTGCACTACCATGGGAGGGAGTTTATGTCACGTGATACGGACGTATATCTTACATATTTACGTTTTGGTATAGTTTTGACACAGTTTTATGTCAATTTCTCGAGACAGGAACATCAGATAGATGTCTTATAGGTATCATTCAACTCCTGAGATTCTCAGATTTCAGCCTATACCCCCTTTAATTTTTCCTTTACAGTCCCTTTAAACTAATGTTTAATTTTAAAAAAGTATAACTTAATATAAAGACAGCAAAAAATAATAATATTTAAACCTGGAAAATTTTAACATTCTCTTTTTTGATAAACTGCGAAATTATAAGAATTGTGTAAAGTTCAGAAGTCACGTGATTAATCAAAGAAATTGAGTCTTTGTCACAAACTCTGATTTTCTAATCACTATATCTTTGGAACCAAATGTTGTAGACCTTAGATATTTCAAATTAAGAATTCTGTTAGATCAAATAATCTGAGTTTGAAATATCAAAGGTTTAAAACATCGGGTTCTAAAGATATTGAGGTTTAAATATTTGATTTTGTTCCAAAGACCCAATTCCTTACCTGGTAAAAGAAACCCACAACTGCTAGTCCATCGGATTGAGCTGCTGCAGTCCCGAAATCCCCATACTAAATCAAAATCCGGATACTAAATCAAAATCCGGATACTAAATCAAAATCAGGATACTAAATCAAAATCCGGATACTAAATCAAAATCAGGATACTAAATCAAATCAGGATACTAAATCAAAATCAGGATACTAAATCAAATCAGGATACTAAATCAAAATCCGGATACTAAATCAAAATCCGGATACTAAATCAAAAACAGGCTACTAAATCAAAACTTGGATACTAAATCAAAATCAGGATACTAAATCAAAATCAGGATACTATATCAAAATCAGTATATAAAATCAAAATTCATTTCAGTACAGAATTAATTACAAATTACATCCCGAAATCAGGTCACGATGCAGTAAAAACACTTGTCTGACATATTTTTATTATATTTCATCTCGTGATAAGGTAAAAAACAGTATTTCTATGAATCTCTCAAACTTTGAGAATACAGTCGGTTCTCAATCGAGAGTTTAAATGACCCTGATAAGCTTCTCAACTTTGTGGAAGCCCTACTTTTCCACTTACTTTGAAGAACATATATCGGTCAATTTCACTTTTAATTGGAACCTGTAATTAGATACAAATTTCACTCGAATTTTTCTTTTTGATCACTCAATGGTCTTGAAAAAAAAAGTTGAACAGATTACGTACAGTTGAACTATACGGGGAAATAATTTTAGCCAAAAAATATCCCGTTTTATCTCACTCCATGTTTACAGTTTTTAAAATAAACTCACATTTCTTAATAGCCTATTACTAAAAAGATCTAAAAGAGTGTAAACCTCATACAGATATTATGTAAAAAATGTCTACAATATGCCAAAAATGAGCTGATGCTCAAAGATAAAACTTTAATTTCAAAAACCTTTTCCTAAAAGGAAAATTAAAAATTAAAAACTTCTTCATAGTCATAAATGTTATAATGATTTCGTCACAATTTTAAAATGTAATACAGATAAAATTTGATAAACGATGAATTGTATTATTATTTTTTTGAAAAAATTGTGTAATTTACTCATAGAGCATGATGAAACAAATATTTTGATTAAAAAAAAGTCTTTTTAACGTTTTGAGAAAAATGTCAATATAATTTAGAAAAGCTATGAAGTTTAACAAAAAATGTGAGTTTTATTTTATTTTAACAATTGTTGGACCTTGTTGGCTGGAACATATTGTAAGACAAAAACCAAGTTTTTAATTACCTTCTTATTCCAGTGCACCAAATGGATTTCAGCTGGGAGCATGGCACCAACCAGTCTAATAATCAAAACATTTTAATTTAATAAAAAGATGTTTTTATCCTCCAAATTGTTTAAAGGAACTGTAAGCGTAATTTAAAATGTCCCTCCATGCAAAGATGGCAATGCCCGATTTACAAATTACAAGTGTACCCTTGAAATAATTATATAATCAAAAAAGAGGAAAACTGACGCGAAAAGTCCTTATTTCTGTAAATAAAAGTCACTTTCGCGGAGAAATTGCAAATGAAAAACAGTTTTAAGAAACAAAAGCCGTTGTAAATCATACATTGACATATTTAGATGAAAGGTCACTTAAAATCACGTTTACATTTCCTTTAATAATATTATGGAGAGACGAAGTGNACCATCTAAATTTTAATCTTTGTCTGTTTATTTGTATGTGCGAAAACTTTTAATTATAAGTAATTTCGAATAGATCTTAATCCGTTGGAAATACTTAGTGATTTCTGAGTGGATTGAACCTATAAAAGTTCCGTCCTTAAAGTGACTGTAGAGGAAAAATGAAAGGGGGTATAGTATCTCTGTCTGTATCACGTGACCAGTATACTGCACTCTCATTGGCGGGAGTTCTTGTGACGTAATACGGACTTATAAACAATATTATTAATTATATCTTTTCAAAATAAGAATAAATTTATAAAATAATAATTGTAGAAAACCTAAGTTACAATCAGGGTTCTCTGCGATATCTTGTTATCAGGTTGGTTGCGTATTTGCTGAATATGTTCTGTTTAAACCTACTATTTCTATACAAAATTGTATATATATGCATTTTCGTATAAATTTTACACAGTTTTACATCAATTTCTCGATGTTCCATCAGACATAATTTTCATGGGTCGCGATCAAGAGCTAAACTGATTAGGTTTCAGCCTATACCCCTTTCATTTTTCCTATACAGTCTCTTTAAAGTCTTTTTAATTTGATATACCTGTGTTCAGACCCCTTGGTATCATCTTTTCCCCAATGGAGATGGAATTGAGCAAATTCAAATCTAGAATAAAATTTTTACAGTCTGAATCTATTTCTTTGTTAACCTATGCAAACCTAATAATATTGAGTAACTTTTTAACTATGCAAACCTAATTGTTTTGAAATATTCTAGAAATAAGGTTAATTTTTTTTAAGCTAATTTTCCGAGTTAAAAAAAAAATTAACTGTAAAAAACAAAGAGTAAAAAAGACATAATACAAAACAAAAAAAGGAAGACATGAAAGGAAAAATTTGACTTACATTTCACCAACGGGAAGACTTCCACCTTTGATTGTGGGAAGACTATCACCTGATAAATTTCAAAATTAGTTAATTAATACAATTTTATTCTGTATAAATAACATAGGACTGAATCTTAGGCTCTAAATGCAACACAGGACACAAGCCGGGCCGGGCAATCACACAAGCCGTATTAGTCTATACCAATTATCTAGACACAACCTTTGCTATTATGTTTCAACGAGAACCAAGCTATCTTGCAAGGTATATCGTTTCAATAGATGAGCATTACATATAAATTAAATAAATCTCAGAACATATTCATGATTTAAAGTTGTAGTCCTCAAAGTTTCAAGAATATACACTATGTACTCTTTTAACTTTTATCTGAATTAAGGAAGATATCGTCGGATTTCTATCTTAAAACTTATCAGCCATTTTTCGTCCTTTTCTCTAAAGCATTTTTCCCAAGTCATATTTATAAAGATACTTTTTAAAGATACTTTTACAGAAAAGTATCAATTTTCATAACAAATAATGTTATAATCATGTATTTTTCCAAAATAAGTCTTATCAGTCTTCAAGAACATCGTCCGTTTGGACCAATTTTTTCTCCTTTACTTATTTTCTTTGGGGGAAACTTATCTATAATACAAAAAAAGAAAATGATAGCGATTCATTCAAAATGTTGCCTGGACAGAATAAAAGTTTCTCGGATCCTTCCTTTAAACACAACTTTGCAGTCTTGGCTTCTGAGAATAACAAAAGTTGTATTAAATTAAATTAAATTTTTCAAGATTTAAACCGCGCGGCCCTCAATTGAAACCGGTTTTTGGGGGATTTGAGACACGGCTTAAATTCATTAAATTCGTACATAGGCCACATTAAAAAAAAGTTTAAGTTTAAGGCGGGTTTAAGTGCGTTTCCTAAAAAGCTTTGTATGTTACAGCATGAATTAAATATCCGTATTTTTTTCTTAAAGACTTTTTTTCATTTGTGGTTTCTCTTCTGACCTTTGCATTTTTTACTTCAAAAACAATGAAGTAATTGTGAGAACTAAACACGCTTCAAGCTAAAAGGAAAAACGTTTTCTTTCATCGTATTGATCCAATTTTAGGTGTCAAAGGTACCATTGTAAATAGGACATGTAATTATATTTAAATGGAGGGTCCTTTAAGAAATACTGAAAACTGCTATAATATCTAAAAATGAAAGTATCACTGTACCTATAGGTTTTAAGGTGAAAGTGTGGCTGTTTTGACTGACTGTAGCTGGCAGAGGAGTCCTAATGAGTAGATTATATGCAAATAGTACAATAGGTGGCAACGTAGAATTTTTACACTCTAAGTACAGTACAGCTGAATTCTTACGTAACAAGTGTCAACAATTGTATGTGTCTGACAAAAATTATTAAAAATAGTGATAATAAAGTGCTTATCCTATTGTAAAATAAGTGTTTTTTTTATATTTTCTGTTTTTACACTTTTGTTATTTAATCGTGGAAAACATGTAAACTACTGGGATAAAATGTTGTCTTCCTTGTTATATTTGACACTTATGACGTCGTGAATAATCGATCCATTTCTCTGTTGCTACCTATTGTACTTGATAATCCATCTGATTTTATGTGTAAATAATATTGAAAGAACAAAATTATAATAATTTAGAAAACTTACTCATATCCGATGAACTCCAAAGCCCCAGTGACATTACTGTAAAAAAAATCATTTAGTAATCATTTGACAAAAAATGTATCTTAAAAACTAAATTTCTAATATTATTAATAATTGAGTTGAAGATTTTACCAAAAGGGGACAAAATTACAAAAAAAACTACTTTTTCGGAAACGATGTATTTTTGTAAAAATTGATTTCGAAAATAGGCATTTTTGAATTTTTTTAATGTCAGAAATAATGCTAGAAAATAATTCTATAAACAAGATTTCGAATTTAAGAATTAATTTTTTCACAATGTAAGTGACAAAGTAAAAATATTATTTTAATTTTTTAGTTAAAAAAATGTTAGAAAAAGAAATAATATGTTACCTAGCTGGAGCAGTTGAAACATCTAGATCTAGAGGGGATTGAGAAGATATATGTTACCTAGCTGGAGCAGTTGAAACATCTAGATCAGATTGAGAAGATATATGTTACCTAGCTGGAGCAGTTGAAACATCTTGATCTAGAGGAGATTGAGAAGATATATGTTACCTAGCTGGAGCAGTTGAAACATCTAGATCTAGAGGAGATTGAGAAGATATATGTTACCTAGCTGGAGCAGTTGAAACATCTAGATCTAGAGGAGATTGAGAAGATATATGTTACCTAGCTGGAGCAGTTGAAACATCTAGATCTAGAGGAGATTGAGAAGATGCTCCACAGAGAGGATATTTTTCAGCCCATTTGTCAGGACCTATATTATAGTCATAGTGTACAGTCACAGTGGGCAGCCTTGTATCTGTCATTTAAACTCTATCGGGACCTGTACTGTCACAGTGTTCAGCCGGCCTTGTGAAATGTGCTAAAGTTAAGTATGTACAGTATTGCACTGTATCCGTAGTTAAATATCTATCGTCGTTATTTAAAATGTGAGACCTCGAAATGTTTTTGAAAAAAAAATTTTTTTTAACTTTGGCATGAAACTTGATGTTCTATTCCTTTGATATTTTAAACTATGAATTCTGTTTGATCAAAACCTGAAGTTTGATATATCGAAGGTTTACTCCATCAAGTTTTGCAAATATAGGGGAAAAAATTAAGTTTAAGACGAGTTATCGTATGCCAAGTCATGAAACTGGTGGATATTAGCCTGCAGATGGATATTAATTTGGAGTTTGTTTCGAACACTAAACCCCTATCTATCATCTTCGTATCTCAATACTTGCAGGGATTGTACAATATTAGAATAGTTTAACAACTAAAAGATGATCCAGTTTAATCAAATCTGTTTTACCATCTTAAAAATTCAACCTATTTTCAAGCGGACTTAACTGTAATTTAAAAAAAAAATATTTAAAAAAATGTCTTACCGTTGTCGGCAGAATATCCCCAACTGGATCCTAGAATAATTCCAAATAATTAAAAAAAGTTTATTTATTTTAAAATTTATCAAGAATTTCTAAACTTAAACAAGGTTTGGTAAAATAGGTTAGAGGGGAACCTATCTCACAACTTGAATCAGTAGAAATAATTGTTTAATAATACATTGCAAGCGCATAAGTGAATACATTATAATGTACACTCTACCGTTGTACATTTTTAATGTACATTCTTTACTAAACACCTGCCACTTTACACATGGTTACTGTGAAATATAAACTTAACACTACCCAGGAATTGGAATACTGTAATACTATTAAAATAATATTGTGCAAGTTTGTAATTATCTTTTATAAAATTTTTTGTTTAATTTATAAAAAAATGTTAAAAATAAACTCAATACTACATTTTTAGACTTTACCCTTCGGAATGTTAATGTACAAAGTGTAAAGTACGCTTTCCTTTTAGATTCTACACTTTACACTTTACCCTGAGATAGCACAGTTTTCTTCCCTGTTTTTTTATACGGAGTTTTCCCGAAAGATGACAGGAGGTATAGGCTTAGGTTGAAGAAAATTCGATGGTGATCATTACTAATTGTATACTTCAATTTGTTACGTCTATAAGGAGAAAATTGTTAAAAGCGGCCTATACCGAAGACCGTAATGTCCATACAAAAGTTGCAATATTCGTCTCGGATCATAAAAAATCAATTTCACTCTAAACAAATCATTCAGATATTACAACCTATAACCTTCGAATTCTATTCGACGCCTAGTTGATATTCAATGAATATTTTTTATTTGCTTTATACATGAATTCAATTAAAATGACCATTAGTTGGCCGCCAGGTTCACTGCTCTCGATGTTTCTGCATGGTTCCACGTTGGAGAGACACCTAGCGGACAAAAATTCGTGGTTTTTAGTGCATATTATTTATAAAACAAATAAGAAAATAATATGAAGTATCAACTATATAAAAATGCGTCTAATAGAATTCGATGATTACAGTCTGTAATATCGGACTGATTTGATGGAAATTGAATAGATTTTTTACGATCTGAGTCAAATAAAGCAACTTTCTGATTTTGGACGCTACGTTCTTGTTTGTGTTTAACCTTTGTCTCTTCATAGACGCAACAGATAGAAGTAAGCTTAAGAACAATCACCATCGAATACTTTTCGACGTAAGCCTATACCCCCTTTAATTTTCGCGAACACTCCCTTTAAACACAATATAGTCGTAACATAGCGAAAAACAATTTTTATTGCACACTGTTTCATTCATGATAATTCTGAAAAAATACTTGAAATTTCTATTGATGAAAATGATTGAAAAATCCTAAATTTTGAAATTGCAGGGTGTAAAAATGAAAAAATGAAAAGTTATTCTTGCTTTTCTGACGTTAATGTTAAATGTTGTTCATATTCGGATTTTTTATTCCTATATATAGCTTGTTCTGTCCAAACTCTTATAAGGCTGTGAGTAGAGTGAAACTACAGCAATTTGAAGTTATCTCATTACATTATTACAGATTTAATCATGCTAAAGCAGCTGGAACATCTTTAAGCTAGAGGAACAAGGAGATAACCTAGAATTGATAAAGCCTTTAAAAGAGGTCGATATATTTAGATACAGAAATGGTACATAGAAGGAAATGAATCATTTGATGTACTGCATATGTACCGTATTCCGTCCTTAGTCTGCACTCTGTACAGCTACAGTTGACTGCAAAATAAAAGTTATTAAATATTATCTTTTTCAAAAAGAGATATAATCAGGCCAAGGAAAATAAGACCAAGTAGGATTAGGCCAAGTAAGATTAGGCCAAGTAGGATTAGCTAAGAATGATTAGACCAAGGAGGAATAGGCCAAGTAGGATTAAGCCAAGGAAGACAAGACAAAGGAGAATTAGACTAAGGAGTAATATGCAAACTAGGATTAGACCAAGGAGGAAAATTCCAAGGACGGTTTGACCAAGGAGAATAAGACCAAGAAATAATAGGCCAAGTAGGATTAGGCCAAGGAGGATTAGACTGCAAGGAAAACTAGTCAAAGAGGAATAGGCCAAGTATTATTAAGTCAAGGAGGATTAGACCAAGGAATACTAGACCAAGGAGGATTAGGCCAAGGAGAACTAGACAAAGGAGTATTATACCAAGAACGATTAGGCCAGTGAAGATTAGACCAAGGAGGATTAGACCAATGAGGATCTGACCAATAAAGATCAGAAAAAGAAGGATTAAACGAAGGAGGATGGGACCAAGAAGGATTGGACCAAGGAGGATTGGAACAAGGAGGATTGGACTAAGGAGGATTGGAACAAGGAGGATCGGACCAAGGAGGATTGGACCAAGGAGGATTGGACCAAGGAGGATTATACCAAGGATCATTAGACCTAGGCAAATTAGACCAAGGCAAATTGGACCAAGGCAGATTAGACCAAGTAGGATGAGACAAAGAAGGATTAGACCAACTGAGATAAGACTAAGGTGGATTAGACCAAGGAGGATTGGACCGATTGGAGGATTAGACCGAGGAGAGCTAGACCAAGGAGGATTAGAACAATTAGGATTAGACCAAGGAGAATAAGACTAAGGAGGAATAGACAAAGTAGGATTAGATAAAGGCAAACTTAACCAAGAATGATTAGACCAAGAAGGATTAGACCTAGTAGGATAAAACTAAGGAGGAATATATCAAAGAAGATAAGGCCAAGGAGGATTGTACTAAGGAAGATTAAGAACTAGACCAAGGAGGATTACACTAAGTAGGATTAGAACAAGGAGAATAAGACCAAGGAGGAATTGACAAAGTAGGATTACACCAAGGCAAATTAGACCAAGGAGGATTAAACAAAGAAGGATTAGACCAAGTGAGAATAAGACTAAGGAAAATTAGACCAAGGAGGACTAGACCAAGGAGGATAAGACAAAGGAGGATTATACCAAGGAGGATAATACTAAGGAGAATTAGACCAAGGTGTATTATACCAAGGAGTATTAGGCCAAGTAGGATTATACTAAGAAGGATTATACCAGGAGGATTAAACCAAGGATGATTAGACCAAGGAGGATTAGACCAATGTGGATGAGATCATGCAGGATTAGAATAAGTATGATTAGAAAAAGAAGGATTAGACCAAGGAGAAGCAGACCAAGTAGGATTAGACTAAGAAGGATTATACCAGATATGAAATATAAAATAATATTACACGATAAATTCAGGATGATATTTACAAACTATCAAAACTCATTTACGAAACCTGGTTTCTGATCCCAAGTTTATTTCCAATTTCTTGTCTGAAGTTTCCGGCTCTGGGAGACAAAGGCACCTCTGTCAAGAAAGTACAACGATAGAAAGAGAAGGCGTCATTGCCTAGTGTTTTCCTTGTTTTAATTATTTACATATGTAACTTAGCTTAAACAATTATATATCATTAACCTGCCAGTCTAATTTCATCCAAGGTTTCAGGGAGATTCCTTTTTCTTTTTTCAAGTACAATCATTTCCCCATCTATTTTCTTTCTTTTCCTTTCATTCCCTTAAATTCCCTTCCATTCCCTTCCATTCCCTTCCATTCCCTTCCATTCCCTTCCATTCCCTTCCGTTCCCTTCCGTTCCCTTCCATTCCCTTCCATTCCCTTCCATTTCCTTCCATTTCCTTCCATTCCCTTCCATTCTCTTCCATTCCCTTCCATTTCCTTCCATTTCCTTCCATTCCCTTCCATCTACTTCCATTTCATTCCATTCCTTACATTCCCTTCCAATTACTTTCATTCTTCCCTTCCATTCCCTTCCATTCCCTTCCCTTCCAATTCTTTCATTCCCTTTAATTGCCTTTCATGTAATAAATCTAGGTCCTGAGATTACAATACTCAAAGTCTAATTACAGTCTCACTGACTCTATCTCTAGCCAAACTCTAGGCTCTCAATATATAGCCAAAACTCATTATACGTATACGTACGTATATGTATACGTCCGTATAACACAAAGGTTCATGTAGTACTAATTTATTTATATACAGGTAAAATTAAACTGACCGGACTAGCCGGACAGGGTCAACATAAAAATAGATAAGATATATTACTAGCATGGATAATATAGATCGTACTAAGCATTACTACAGAATATGCTACAAATCCCAGGGGGGACGGTGTCAAAAGTTATCATTCAATGCCCCTTTTAACGATCTCTTGACATCATAGTTCTCCAAAATTAGTCATCAGTCGCTCCAGCTGGATTTGGGTCAGCCCCGGGTCTAACCTTGAACTACCCTGGATCTAGAACAGCAACATTGGTGATATCAATGCGCTGAGAAGCAACATCGTAATCTATAACCCCAGGTTGATATCTACGGACACATCCCACTCCAGGTACTGACTGAGTGACCTAAACAAGTTGCAAACAGCATCGTAACCTCTCACTCTGTGCTGATCTTGGTGGGCGCATCTAGCTTTCGATCCTCTCATGTTAGACTGTTGGTGTAGAACCTCTAGCATTGATAGCTTTCCATTGAGAAGGACTCTAGCTAGGTTGATATCTTATAGACTCCTTGGTTTCTGGTTAAGTCACGCTTCATTTCATGTGAAGGAAACAGCTCTTTTCCTGACATCATGTAGATGGGCATCTGGGGTTGGAGGTGGTAGTCAGGTGTAAACATCTGTTGAGTTATTTCGCTCCAATCCTTAAAACCCTCTGTGATAGAGAGGAACATGAATAAAAGCATCAAACCAGTACGAAACAGAGAACTACTCCATGATCTGTTACTCCTCCTTGTGTTCCTTGTTGACTGACCAATAGCTGGAGAGATAGAATTGTTCTGCACTGCTGCCATAGTGGCACGTTCTGGCTGCACTGGTAGGGCTGCGATCATTCCTGCCTGTGGATCTCTCATAACTAGGGTAAGGGGTGAAATTTGTACTGTCCCGGCCAGGTTTTCTGCTGGTCTCTCTATGCAGCCACAGCGATCCAAAAATTGATCCTTTGCATTTCTTGGCTTGAATCTCTTGGTCCCAGCTGGCTTCATACTCCTCATATGGTACACGAGGAATATCTTTCAATCCCCTCTTGATCCCTTCTCGCTTTCTCCATTTATCATGATGGAGGTTTTTCTTCAGTTCAGTTTGCCCTCACTTTACTCCTCCAGCCCCTTCATGCATATATATCTCGTTCTCCTGATGATAGACTGGCATTGTACTTGAGGATTGGGGTAGGATTGGCTGGGTTGGTTCATCTTGTAATCTCCTCTTGATCCCTTCCCTCTTCCTCCATTTTTCGTTATGGCTGTTTTCCTTGGGTTCAGCTTGGCTTCTCTTTACTCCCCCAGTCACCTCCTGAATATCCATCTCGTTCTCTGGGCTGTAGGCTGGCACTGCACCTGAAGGTTGGAGTAGGGTTGGCTGGGTTGGTTCTCCGGTATTTTCAAGGCTGGGGAAGGGCTGATACTCTGCCCCCCTCTTCCCCTCTCCCTGCATATCAACTCTTCTATCTAAATCCAGAGTGGGGTGGGATCCCTTCCCTCCCTCTTCACAGCTGGATGTTATCTGAGTTTCACAGTCAGTCTGTCTAATCTCCAGTGGGTCAGTCTGATCAGCTGTATCTCTCCTGGCCTCTGGTATCTTCTGTTACCTGTTTCTCTACATCCAGAGCTGGAATTTCCGTAATCTCATCCCCTCCTTGAAACGAGGGGTGGGGTGGGTCACTGGGTAGGCCATGTACATAATTCTACCCCCAAAATTTCTTGAGAATGTCCAAGCTAACTATCCTTGGTTTACCCTGCTCTTACACTGCAATTACCTCAGCCAACGCTGGGGCCATCAATCTTAAAATCTTATAGGGCCCCGCCCAGTACGACCTGAGTTTGTCACAGCTGCCATGTACTATGTACCTTGGTATTGTATTCATTTTGCATCTCCCTGCCCATTGTTCTCAGAATACCCACTATTGTTCTATGCCATTGTTCCTTAATATTAGATGAAGGGTTGTAAGGGGGGGGGGTCCTGGTATGCAAAATCTTCAATTCATTAAATAGTTCAACCCATAACTTATTTATGAATTCTGCTCCGTTGTCGGAGTGAATTTGGTTGGGCAATCCAAAAACACTGAAATGTTCATGCATCAATACTCTAGCCACAGTGCCCGCCTCCTTGTTGCAAATAGGATATGCACTAGCAAATCTTGTAAATCCATCCTGTACCGTTAACATATAATGATTCTTTCTCACGGTTTTCTGACATTGATACTAAGTCTATGAATACTTTCTCCCCTACATTGTCCACTGTGCTAGGCACATGAGGCCCTCTCTTGGCTTGAATACTCCTTTCCTTAGCTAGGCAGGTGTTACACCGATCCACCAGCCTCTGGATTTTCTCAAGTGCAGACATTGCAAAGAATGTTTTCTGAAACTTGTCTAACATTCCTGTCACGCCTCTATGTCCCCCAACCACGCCCTCATGACAAATCTTGAACACTTCCTCTAACTTCACTGCTGGTACACAAACAAGTAAGGCATCATATGGCTTGGCTGGATCTGTGTGACGGTTATAACATAAGATTCCATTATGCATCACAAACAGGGTAGGATTGAATATCTGCCTCACTGATATCACTTCCTGTATTCCTCCCCTCACTTCCTTCATCTTGGGTACTTTACCATCTATGATCCACTTAATGACTTCCTTCCAGACTTCATCCTCTTCCTGTAACTTCCTCAGTACGTTTCCTTCCATTATCTCGAATCTTTTCTCGTTACTCAGGTTGTGATTAGTAGGCAGATATCCTGCAAACTTCCGCCTCCTTTTTCCTATTTCCACAGGGTTTTCTTCTAGGTCTAATGCAAAAGTTATCTTCATCTCTCCCACTTCATCAGCTTCTTGATACTCTTCGTTTTCTTCTGTTGTTGGCTCATCTAAATGTTTGGCTCTGGACAAAGCATCTGCATTAACGTTCTCACTTCCTTTCTTATTTATCACGATGAACTCAAACTGAGCCAGTTCCGCATACCAGTGTTGAAAAAAAATTTCCTCTGATTTCAAGTTTATGATATACTTCAAACTAGCAGCATCAGTGTACACTAGGAAGGGGGGCCGGTACCTCAGAACATGTTCCCATTTCTTCATACACTTCACCTGGGCGAGGAGCTCCCCCTTGGCACTGGAGTAGTGTCTCTTGTAACGATTACACTTCTGCCCCCAACAGCCCAGAAAACGTTCCACTCCCTCTTGTTTCTGAGACAAAACCCCTGCAATGTTAAGAGACGACCAGTCCGTAGTAAGGATGAAAGGTTCATCTGAATCAAAATCTGGGTAAGCTTGTATCTGCCCTGCTGAAAACTCTGCCTTCAACTCCAGGAAATCCTTCTCCATATCTTCAGTCCACAAAAATTTCTCTGCCTTCTATTCATCCTGTTGGTCAAAGCTGAGTACCTGGGAATAAAACCTCTGTAATAACCCATGAATCCTAGGAATGACAACATTTCCTTGCAACTAGTAGGACTTGGCCAGCTCTGTATATCTTTTACATATTGATCCAACATCTGTACTCCGCCCTGACTCACTTTATGTCCTAAGTATTCGGTTTCTGTCGGAAATATCTTGGTCTTGAATCTTGATCCCTGCCTTCGTATGAGCTTCCACGATATTCTTCAGATGCTTCAAGTGGTCCCAAGTGTCCATGGAGTACACCATGATGTTGTCCAAATATGATAACCAGTACTCCACAGGTAAGTGTGCCAGGGCCAGGTCCAACATCTGGCTGTAGACGCTTCCGGCGTTTGACAGGCCAAAGGGCATCTTTATATATCAAAATGTACTGAAAGGACTAATAAAATCTGTACAATCCCTGCTCCCCTCCTCTATCTGGATCGTTTTGTATGCACCACAGGCCTCGATTCAAGTGAATCAGGTTTTCCTGGATATTCGTCAGAGGATAAGCATCCTTGATTGTGACATCATTAAGCTGCCTCAGGTCAGTCACCGATCTTGTCCTACCATCCTTTTACTTCAGAGGAACTAGTAGTGATGCCCGGGGACTGTTTGCAGGTTCTATAATCCCATGTTGGATCCACTCATTCAATTGTTCTTTCAAGTGTGCACTCTAATCAGGGTTCAATGGCCTCACCTTGGATCTCTTAGGTGCTGCCCCTGGCTGTAATTCTATCCGCAGCTCCAGTAAATCTGTTTTGCCATAATGGTTAGGGTGAAGGGCTAACGTAGAAAAGTTTTCCAGGAAAAGTTTGATCACTTCCTCTTTCAGCTCTGCATCCCTGTTCAAAATCTCGTTCTCATCTATCTTGAAACTATCCTTGATAAACTTCCTTCTACTCTCTTCTGTTGAATAATCGGATTCTTGCAATGAATTGATGGATTCCTGAGGTTTCCCATAGGCACTGCACAGCATGTTTCCCCCTATCATCTTTCAGAATTGACCTGACATTAAAGTACCTTTCACTAGATTGCCTGTATCTACTAAGGCAAACCCATATATGTCTTGTTTAAATAACTTAAATTTCAGCATATGAGGTTTTACGGTAGTCCCTCTCAACCAAATCAACATTGTTCAGATGCATGAGAATATTCCTTTTCCATTCTCTAAGTTCTATTTCCTTACTTCCGTTAGGTCTCAAACTATCCATCACTTCTGGATTAAAGTCATTCTTCAACTTCCTAACATTGTTTATATTATTCACTACTTCCGTCCTAACTTCTCCATTCCCTTCTGGTACTAACTTACACAAATCATGGACATTAGGATTGACAGAATTGTTTATTAAATGATTAGTAAATACATTCACATCATTGTTTTCTGCAATCTTAGGAGTTAAGGACCTTCCGTCACCGCAACTCCCTACGGAAAAACCGCTTCTGGTACCAGTTTCTTCAGAACTTCCTGCATCGCTGCCATGGATTTGGCCATATCCGCCATTTGTCCGCCTCCATAACCGCCATTCTCTCTTCTTCCCTGGTTTCTCTGTTCTCCTCTACATTCCCATGAAAATGACGCTCTTTCCCTCAGATGCAAACAAAATTGAGGGGCATGAACTGGTCTTATGAGTGTCACCTCCGTACTTCTTGTTAGGATTCTTCCTCTTCCATTCATCATACTTCCTGCAATCCCTCTTCTGGTGACCTGGTTTCTTGCAAAAATAACACACACCTCCGCCCTGTAGGGCATTTATTCCGATCTCAGCATCCAATTCTTCAGCATCTGACACATATTTCACCAGCCTTGGCATGGCATTGACGTCCATGGGCACCTGTCCTGTCTTCAACATCGCGTTGGCCTTGGTCATCTTGCTCCTATCATACCCATATGTACTCTGTAGGCCTGCCATATCCTGTGCTGGAGCCCTGGGGTCCATGTTATAAGTCTTCAGGTTCACTAGCTGGTGGTCCAGAACTGCCTTAATCTCCCTCTCATGCTTAATATATTTAGGCATAAACATCAGGCAAGTTTTCCTCAGTTCAGGGTTGTATAATCCTAACAACATATTAGTCTTTAACTCGACTAAACTCCTCCTGGCTGGTGGGTAGGCTTGCACTAATAACCTTAGCTTGTCTGTGTAATACTGACGAGCATTTTCATTTCTCGCCTATCTCCTGTGCAAGTATTCCATCTTCCTGCCCTCCTCATCCTTCTCGTGAGTGAACTTCTTCAATAATTCTTGAAAGAATTCACCAATTTCGTAGTTATCGAAAGCTAATCCATCAGGTTTCAACAATGATATCTCAGACTGTGCTTTTCCGGTTATACAGTCTAACAGCATCCTTTTTATGGCATCATTAGGGATTGTTTCAGACTCAAATCTTGACAGATGCTTCTCTAATTTGGCACGCCAGTTAAACACCTTACTAGGGTTACTATCATGTGTTCTGGCTCTACAGCTAAAATCCAACAGTCTCTTCTTATACTCAGCTTCCGCCCTGCTCAGATCTTGTAACGTCATCCTATCTCCTCTGCCTGCTGCCTTCCCCGCCTTCAGAAAGGACAGGTAAACGTCTTGTGCATCTTCCACCTTAGGGTGTTCTAGTCTTGCAACTACTCTACCGATAGGGTCCTGTTTCTCTGGTGTCGCTGACTCCTGCCACGTCTGAGCGAATGATTTATCCTTATCTTTCTGCTCAATATCCATCAATTTATTCTTAGCCTCTGTCAGCTGGGCTTGGAGCAGCTGAAACTGCTGCCTTATTTCCACCATGTCATCTATCGCTGGATGAGATTGTCCCTCCATCTCTACTTCCAATCCAGAATCATCACTGGGTAAACTCTGATATCCTTGAAAGGTAGCCACTGTATTTCCTGTAGCCACGCTTGATTCACTCACAAGCAAATCCTCTCCAGTTAAAACTTCTCTGGCTAATCCGTTAAACCAGGTTTTCACTTTACTCTTTTTCCGGAATACTTTCGGAGTCTCAGGCATCTGGATTTGGGGTCCTAGATTATCCCACCACTGCCTTCACTTTTGTAATAAATCTAGGTCCTGAGATTACGCTACTGAAAGTCTAATTACAGTCTCACTGACTCTTTCTCTAGCCAAACTCTAGGCTCTCAATCTATAGCCAAAACTCAAGGCTCTGAATTCGTCCGTATAACACAAAGGTTCATATAGTACTAATTTATTTAAATACAGGTGAAACTGACTGGACTAGCCTGAGAGGGTCAACATAAAAATAGATAAGATATATTATTAGCATGGATAATATAGATCGTACTTAGCATTACTACAGAATATGCTACATTCATTCCACAGGCCTATTCTATTTGTGTATTATTTACATATCAGTGGTTAGCAGCACATATTTCACAACATGATATACTACCTTAAGAACCCAGCTCAAAAAGCTCAAAAACAAACCAAAAACATTCCTGTAGTTCTCCTGAGCTCCCCAATCAAAATTTGAGGCAAATTTGTCATGGGGTTCCTGAGTTATGATCGGACATACAAACAAAAAAATACCAAAATTACTACTTTATACATATAGATGATCTATCTAAGCTTAATTTTATAACATACTGTTTATGATAGGAAAAAATAATGTTGGTTTCTATTCTAGGTCAATCTTTCTATCATGCAAAAATGTTAAATAGACTAAAATATGAAGAAATCTTGTTTCAAACACAGCTGTAAGCTGGATTTGAAATACAGATGAAGTGCACATCTTCTCAATCCAATTGTAGTATAATTTAAAGGGTTAAATATCCGAACGATTAGTAACAATAAATACGCCTAAATATTTCTGAAATTATTACATTATCATATTTGATTATTTATTAACACTAATATTTAAATAACAAAGAATATTTTCTCTTCAATTGACTTCTTTTCTTGGTTTGAACGTTCACTGTATTAAAGACTTGGAAAAAATCCAGTATTAAAAAGCCAAGATTGAATGGAATAACAAAGCAAAGTTGCACACAAACTATATGTTATAACGATACAAACTATTAGTGTTAGACCAACTGAAGTTGATCTAAATACGCATGACAATCGCCTGGGGCTAATATATTTCCTTTTGACTCTTCTGATCAGATGCTTCGTGCTGACTGGTACCCCGAGGTTCAGATGGCTGACAATTGCTTTATTTTCTTGCAAGATAAATGCCGTTTCACTCCTTTCTTCAACATAATCTTACCCTATTTGCCCTTTAAATGGGACTGACTTGCTATATCTAGATAAAAAGGGGGTTCAATATCCTTGTTATGTATTTAAGGCTGCAAACATTCTTGAGGTTCAATACCTTTTGGACTGAATCTGGATTGTTTGGCTTTATTCTTAGGTTTCATTTGTTAGGCATTATTTCTTCGACTGGACGCAATGAACTTATATGATACTATGTACATAGAGATGAACCTTTGGTTGGGTTCACAGTATCTGCTTGTTTGTATGGATGAATTGTTTTCACTTTTATGAAACACTATCATTAGTTTTAAAAACGACGAAGAAAATACGATAAACAATGGTTTTTGAAAAAGCTTGTCGTTTTGTTAACGAAAGAAGGTTGCTTTTTTGACGATCGTTAACAACCTTTTTAAGACAAAATAATACATTTTTTGGTCGGAAAATCTTCCTTAACAAAATTTTAATCTATTGTCCTAAAATTCAGATTCATTAGCAAAAATTTTTTATGTTAATCGTTTTTAAACGATCGTAAAAACGATCGTTTTTAATTTCGTTTTTCTTTTTTCTTAAACAGTCGTTTTTTTGTTTTTTAAAAGTTCAAAAAAAGTGGTTCGTTTTTCGAAACTATAACGAAAAACAAGAGTTTTTTCGATCGTTTAAAAACGATTAACAACCCCTGAGTTGTATGATAGCTTGGTTGATATCAAAACTGAACTTTGGAAAAAGGGGTGCAAAGCGCCCTAAAAGCCGAGTATTTAAGCAAATGTTTAAAATGTAGATCAATCCTCTAGTTCTAGGTTAATTATCTAAATTATTGCATTTATTATTATTATTATTATTACTGCAATTATTTCAGCCGGTGAAGCATCTTATACAATTTTTAATTTTTATTGTTACAATTGTGAAAAGTATATTATGCATTTTTTATGTTCTTTAACCGAAGTTTTCAAAACTTCAAAAAAATTAGCCAACACGAAAAATGACATTTTAAATGTCTGTTACATTTAAGAACTAAAAGAAACTCAATTAATAAAATCTCAATTCCAGGAGACTTAACCGGAGAAGTGAGACCAGTGCAAGAAACTGTCCCGACAATTTTATCTGCAATATAAGTTCTTAAAATACACCCTTCCTTAAATCTGAATATTTTCAGATGGTTTCTCACCATTATGTATAAACCATGAGCATGCGGGATTAATAGCCTAAGGTCCATTTCTTTATAAAAATATTTAATGCACAAAGTTAAACATTGGTGACTGTTAAGGAGTAGCTAACAGGAGCAAAAGTAGATAACAAGAGAAATTCTCTACAACTAAAGCTGCAGAAGTAGCACAGGAGTATTTCGCCAGCTACAGAATTGTAGATAAAAGCTACAGGAGCAGCTATCGAGAGAATTTTCTACAACTACAGCTACACAAGTCGCACAGCTAGGAGTATTCCTACAACTACAGCTACAGGAGTAGCTACCACCAGGATGAGTCAAACTGATGGAAAAATCAAGATGACCTTGAAAATGTAAGAAATGTTTCATACCTCCTTTTAACTTTTATAATTGTAAAAACTCCTAAATCCATAACTGAACAAATTTTGAAATTCTGACTTTTATCTAATGTAAACATTTTTTATGTTGGAATTCTATAGATGAGATATTTAAAGGAAGGTATATTAATATTGTAACGTCAAGCATCTGATGATTTTATATTTTAGGCTTTTTGACCATGCTCTGAAGTACAATAATTTTAGACTAGTGTCATGCATTTTCATGATCACAAAATGATCTGACCCTAAAGCAAACATTATCAAGATTTGATCTCAACCTAGATATTTTCCGGTTAATGTAAAAAATGCAAATCTAATATTTGGTGTTTGGCTTATTTTATAAGTCTGACGGATTTAATCATTTCTCTGCTATTTTTTAGTATTGAAACATAAATGATATCAAGAGTTTAAGAACAATCTGTTCAGTTCTATAATCATAAAATAGATACAGGTCATGAATGCGTTCTAGATCTTTCTATAATTAACATCTTTAAACATCTTAAATAAAACTATATGTTGGCCAAACTTCTACATTATTCTGATTAGGCTATTTTGGTCTAGTATAGATTGGGNTGTCTGGGTTACCCTATGATTTTGCCTCAGAATATAAATACTATTGCCATTGGTGGCAGCATTTGGTTTGGACTGTGAAGGTTATGCTGCAGTGCCGGCCCCATAGCCTGTCCTAGCCGCGGCGCTCGGCCCCCTAGCCTGTGCTAGCCGTGGCGCTTGGCCCCCTAGCCTGTGCTAGCCGCAGCTCTTGGGCCAGAAATTGTCTTAACCTAACCTAACCCTCAATAATAAAAAGTAAAAGGAGTTTTGTCTATCCGCACCGCTACGTTCCATTGCCTATGCAGTATACAAATGTCCAGATGTTCAGTAATCTTGGTGGGGATTTTGAAGATTCACTTTCCAAACATGTTCGCAATAACATACCAATACATGTTGACAATATCATACCAATACATGTTCACAATATCATACCAATACATGTTCACAATAACATACAAATACATGTTCACAATATCATACCAATACATGTTCACAATATCATACCAATACATGTTCACAATAACATACAAATACATGTTCACAATATCATACCAATACATGTTCACAATTTCATACCAATACTGGGTATTTCGCGAAACTTTCCGAATCAAATGCCGCCACCTGTTATTCTATAGTATTTATATTCTCAGGATTTTACCCCTTAGAGAGTGTAATTCATTTCCCTAGTCCAACTTTTCAAGGCCAACTCAGTTAAAAAAGGTTAACCTCCGACTTGTCAGATTTTTTTTTTAGATTTGACAAATATTATCACATTTTTATTTATTGCATCTATTTTTCAAGGGATTTTTAAATAAATTATTTTATAGATCTATGACTTAATTAACGAAAAAAGTCATTGAAAGTTTTTATTTTTTTGAAACACCATGGAACCAGCAATGGTTTATGATCATCAGAATGTACACTGATACAAGGAAAAATGTGTTGTTCAAGCTGGGAATTATTTCCCAGAGTGAAAAACCTTATGGGCGGAACAGGAGTTAAAAAAAGACAAATGATTGAGCCTACAAGGAATCAAAGATAACCTTGCCTTCAGCGGATATAAGAAACTTTGACAAAGCATAAACTTGTCCGCCTTGGAAAGGAGAAACAGCAATGATGAAGATTCCTTCGTCAAACATCATGGGTAATGATGAAAGAATTAGGAACCAGCCATGGTTTATGATCATCAGATTTACATAAATTTACATTAAAGGGAGTGTTCGCGAAAAATGAAAGGGGATATAGGCTTAATGCGATAAAAAAGCGCTTTTGATCGCTACTAATCTTACCTCTATATATCTGTTGCGTCTAAAAGGAGAAAATTGTTAAAAACGACTCACACCAAAGAACGCAGCGTCCATACAAATTCGGAAAGATGCAGCATTCAACTCGGATCGTAAACAAATCAATTTAATTTAAAAAAATCATTCAGATATTACAAACAATAGTCATCGATTATTTTTCGACTCATTCGTATATAGTTAATATTTCATAATATTTTTGATTTTTTTTTAAATAATTTTCGCTGGCGCTGAATTTTCGAACATTCCTGGAAAATATGAAAATGTCGTCTTCATTATCAAAAATCCTCGAAACAGGAATAAATGTTTCTAAAAGTAACTATCAGATCATGAAAAATTCAAAATATTATGAAATATCAACTATTTACGAATGCGTCGAAAAATAATCGATGACTATTGTTTGTAATATCTGAATGATTTGTTTGGAATAAAATTGATTTGTTTAAGATCCGAGTTGAATGTTGCATCTTTCTGAATTTGTATACGTTCATCGGTATTAGTCGTTTTTAGCAATTTTCTTCTTATAGACGCAACAGATAGAAGTAAGATTAGTAGCGATCAAAAGCGCTTTTTTATCGATTAAGCCTATACCCTCTTTCATTTTTCGCGAACTCTGCCTTTAAAAAAGTATGAATTTTAAATAATATATCATCTGAGTTGGAAGCAGAAAAGGGGATTTACAATTAGCTATATATAGAAAATTCCAAGCCGTGGATAAGGATTAGTTAACCTCGCACCAAAGAGAAATCTCGGAGGGAGATTAAGTCAGAGCTGGGGCTAGGCATATGCAAAGCCCATATCCAGACTCTATCTAGACTACTCACAATTCACAAAACATTATAGTTTTTGGAAAAACTTGAATATTAAAATGCAAGAAAAGCATAAGTACAAGATGTAAAATTATATAAAATTTTCTTTTTTTCTATAAAACTGCAATAATTCTGCAACAGTTCAGGAATTTGTGAAATTTAGAAAAACAAAATAAGAAGTCTTAATCTCAATAATTAACAAAAATAATTTAACAAAAATTTTTTATGTTCCATTAAAACCTTAATGAACTTGTTCAGATTTTTCGAAAAAAAGGCTTTTGGTGGATGTAAAAGCCAAATATTTGATGTTGGATATCGAATTGTTGGACGTGAGACAACGTTGGGCAGCCTGTCAGACGTAGCATGTGACTTGGAGACGATTTTGATTGGCTAGGAGACCATTCTGCAAATCCGTATAGGCTCCGGAGCTCAGTTTTCGGGGCTCATGGATGCTCTGCATCCCCTCCCTCTTTCTGTTGGAGTTAAAATTTTCCATTGAGCAAATCTAAGGAAGGCAATTGTTGAAAGATATATTTTTGAGATGGTAAAACTCAAGATTATGTGGAACCTTTCAAAGTATAAACACCTTAGAAGTTTGACAGAGAGGAACCTTAAGTTATCACCCATTACTATCTACATACAGGTAGGGTTGTTAGTCGTTTTTGAAAACGATCGTTAAACGATCGTTTTTTTCGTTTTCCTATCGTTTTTTGTTTTGTTTTCCGATCATTTTAAAAACAATCGTTTTAAAAACTTTTAAAAAAACGATAGTTTTTAAAACGAATGGAAAACGAAACAAAAAACGATAGGAAAACGAAAAAAAGATCGTTTTTCAAAAAAATGAAAACGTTAACATTCCTACATACAGGGATACCCACAATGGATGAGACAATAGAGACGACCTAAAACTCTTTAAATATGACGATTCCAAGGTTTTTATGGCATTTTTGATGATTTATTATAGGAAGGACATGTTTAAAATTTCAGGGAATCATAAATATAGGGAAATAGATAAATATAGGGAAATAGATAAATTCCGAACAGTCTTCTCTAAGGTCTTTTTTTGTGGGTAACCCTGTAGCATTTAGTTTGAAATCCTGAACATTTCTCACATCAATGCTACAGTTAAACCCTAAATAAGCCATACATCGAAAAAATTTATCAAATGTCTTATTCTTCACTTTCTGACAGTGGAATGTTGCAGGTATTTAGTCTTTTAATTAAATGATTATATGGAGCTCTTTAAAACTGTTTCCGCATATTCATGGCTGTTTATCTATTTATTTTTTTCTAAATGATCAATTTTCGGCCAAGTTTGGCCAATTTTCGGCCAAGTTTCGGCCATGTTCCGGCTATGTTTCGGCCAAGTTTCAGCCAAGTTTCTGCCATGTTTCGGCCATGTTTTGGCCATGTTTTGGCCAAGTTATGGCCAAGTTTCGGCTAGGCTCATCAGAAAAGTTGTCAACTATTGCAAGTTTCCGTAACTGTAAAATCAAGCATTTGCCGCCAAGACTGAATGTTGAAACTTCTAACTATCGCAAGGTTATAATGCAAGGAAAGTTAATTGCTGTTGCGTAAACTCTGCGTACACATTGGAACCAGTTCTATCTGGGCTGTGTTTATAAACAAGAATAGATGCATCAGTGCTCTTCTAGTATCCAAGGAGAATAAAAGCATTTAAGTTTGAAAATTCACATAAAAGTTTCCTATGATCAGAATATTTCATTGATTTTTAATGTGAAAATTGATCCCATGTCAGGCTGTGACATCCGTCTTTTGTTTACTTTACCGCCAAGAGACAGTAAACCGAGTACTAAAACTATCTATCTTTACATTATAATTCTTCAGAGATGGAATTTAAAGAATTTAAGCCGCGGTTTAAATCCGCCAAACCCCGGTTTAAATTAAGCGCCGGTTTAAATATTGAAACATTTGATACAATTTTAAGTGGAACCAACCATATTTAAACCGCGGCTTCAATTTAAACCGCCGCCCAAATTCTTTAAATTCGGCCACTGGCTGTCGTATGTTTATATTTCACTTTTCTCTTTCATATTTCTTCGTCTTACATTATTTCTCTTGTATTATTTAGAATTTAAAACAATTTTTTATTTTCCTAATTATGTATATGATTAAAGTAGAAATATAATTATAATTCATAATTTCGTTGTTATCCAATTATTGAGATAGAATCTTGGACTCCAGCTTCCAGCTGTAAGGTTTGGTTAGGCCGAACTGTATTGGTAGACCTAAATAATCATTTAATAATTAATATAAAGGAGAAGGTAAGTAAAAAAGGGTATGATTAGTGTTGTCTTATATAGCGTAAATCGGAAACATTGTTTTTTTTGTCAAAACGGCTGAACCGATCGGGCCCAAATTTTTTGTGGAACATCACGTGACCACAGGGAAGGTTTATGAATGATCAAAATTTCAAATATTTGTCTCCATCAAAATTCGATCTTCATTAAATTTTTGAAAATTTTGAAAATCCACGAATTTTTTTGTGAAAATTCCCGAATTATTTTTGTTTTGTTTTACGATGTACACAAAGAAAACTGCTCACAATTAATTTAGAAGATGGGCGCGAAGCGCCTTATAAGGCTAGTTATATAATATTAGTAAATATTAAATATTACTGCGCATGCCAACATTTAAAAATAATAAGAAATCCGGTGAAAAGGTACTTTTATGAAAAACATATTTGAATATATAAATTTATCATTATAATTACACATCATTAAAGATTTTAACTTGTCAATCAATAATTGATAATCTATAAGATTAAGTCGGTGAAAAGAAACAAATATTTGTGTCTGTCTGACTGGGTGTTTAAATGTTAGTGTCCAATATGGTCAAAACGGCTGAACCGATTGGGCCCAAATTTGTGCATTCTGTGTAAAAATAAAAAAATAAAGAAAATTATTTACCTCACGTCCATTTTGAGGCTGGGGTGGCCTGTAGTTATTACTAAAATAATTTTTTATTTTAATTTCGATTCAAATCTTTACAGCTAGCAAAGGACAGTCAACGTAATTTTGCCACTTTGTAAATTAGGTGTTTACTGACGAATATCAAGTAAAATATGAAGAAAAAAAATTTAAAACTTATAAATGATTAAATTAATTACTTCATTGATTGTCCATCTTGGTCTGTCAGGCTTCTTATAATATTGAGCTGATCCTCTGTATTCACAAACAGTTTTGATAAATAGTACGGTCAAATCTGAGTATATGTAATTTGGACCCCCCCCCCTTATATTTCTAGGCAACCTCGCGTAATTAACCTTACCTCACCTAGAACAGTTTGATCCTCCAAGATTGCAAAAAAAGGAATTGATTCTTTGCCACACATTCTGGTTTCTAATTCCTATATCTCTAACCCAATGTCGTAGACCTTAGATATTTTAAACTATGAATTCAATTAATTGAAGTTTAAAATATCAAAGGTTTACACCTTCAGGCTGCAAAAGAAGATTTGAGTTTATGACCAAAACTGAATTCCTTTACGATTTTATTTTTATTCACCTAATTCATTTTATAACGTTTATTTAACAGCTTTAAAAAATTCGAAATTGAAATGGGTAGTCTAGGGAACATACATTATTAATGTACTTTACTGCATATAATTCTTGAACATTTACATGATTTGTACACTTTGAACTCCCTTTCAAAATTCAAACCAAGGGATTTCTAAATTCTCCTCTACTATATATTCTAATCTCTATGTCCATGGAACAACTAGATCCATACATACTCCTTGTATTAATAGGAGCTTTCTTAACTTTGTTTCTTTATATTTGTATATTTAAGATGATATTAGGCATAGTTTTAATATCTCATTAGACATGAAAACCTTTTTCATTTTCAATTAAGAGGCTTCACAAAAACTGGTCCTGCATATTATATATTAGGTATATATATATATATATATATATACCTAATATATAATATGCAGGCATATTGCTTAGGTAGAATTTTATTGTTGTTGCAAAACTTTAAAGCTTAAGCGATTTTTTAAAATGTTTTTAACGAACGAAAGAAAATATTTTGAAGATCTTTTCACCCAAACACTTTAAATGTTTACCAAACTGTTTTGTCTATATTTCTGTGGAAGTCTTAAAAATGAGCAAATGTGGGAAATTTTAAAAACTGTTCCTGAAATACTAATTTTATCTTGGAACACATTCCAGAATACACTTTCTAAGCACGTAGGGGTTGTCAGGGAACCCTGAAAAAAAGAATATGAAGAAGAGTTAAAGGAAATAAACACTCACCACATTTTTGTTTTTATCCTCATATGTTTGCAACCTGCGTGATGCAGAAATAGAATCAAGTTTAAGTTTAAAGTAGCCTCGGGTTGCAATAATACATACTGTTTAGGTCCTTTAACTTAGAGTTGCAAATCGTTTTCGTTTACGAACATTGTCGAGTTTTATTAAATCTGATGTAACGGTCCTCCCTGCCAACACAATTGTCTTCAACGATAGGAAAATGTACGACAGCGTTATGTCAAAATTTAACAGAAGGTATTGAGAATCAGCAAATTTTTCTGTCATTTATCTGTTTTCGTGCTAAATCCGTCAATGGTTAAAATAAAATAGATCAACTTATTCTGTAACTTATAAGAAGCTGGAATTTACTACAGAAGATTAATTAACTTAACGGAGAAGGTTGTGAAAGAATTTTTTGAATCTCAATGCTACATGGAAAATCTGAAAGACGGAAATTGAGCAGCAGACATCTTTTGAGAAATGCTCGTTTTTCCAACTTAAAATTTTAATGATTAGTATCCTTTTTAATAATGCTTCAAACGGTAAATAAATAATTGAAAATGTTATCTAACCTTGTAATGAAGATGGTTTACTGGATCTGTTGGTATAATATCCTGTAGTTTAATGGATCCAATCTCAACTTTATAATTGTTGTCATATCCATCCAACTCTTTCAAACCGTCTAGTACTGGAGTGTAGCCAGTGTTGTTGGAATCTGACACCTAAAAGCAGGACATAAACTTTTTAGACTATGAATAGAGTATAGACCATAGACTTTAGACTAAAGAATAAAAAAACTAGAGTGAAATCAACGGTGTAATATGTAATCTTGGTTTTTACGTCAATAGCTACATTTCTGAGTTACTTCTGTGCTAATTGGTTCCATTGCTTGTGCGAAAGTCATGCAGATTTGAACACTCTTACAGCGGACAGAGTGAAATTGTGAAGTATGAAGACGAATTTAGATAAAATTTTCAATATTTCATTAAACAGGAAAACATCAATATAGTGCAGTGTACACTGTACAGTGACCTATTTTAGTTTGTAAATCTATTAGTAAACAATTTGCTTTATCACAATGTTAACAAGTTTCACTATAGGAAATTGTCTTAACAGATTGCTGAATGTACAATGTACATCTATGATTTTTTCATTTACTTTGAAAATTTAAAAACTTTAAAACCTTGAAATGTACACCGCGGTCCACCTGACCAGCCTGACCATCCTGGACTGGGACCAGATTTAATAAACAGCGAGGTTTAGTTCAATCACTTTTCATGTGTGCTGAATCAAGCTAAAAGTATCACCTGATAGAAAAATCCAACAACAGCTAATCCATCAGAAGCTTGTGCTGCAATTTGAATATCTTCATACTAAAATTATCATAAATTAGTTTTTTAAAATATTTTTGAATTATGATAAGATACTTTTGATGACGAAAGAAAAGGTTTGCGAACTCTACATTATTCCTTTAAAAACACAATCCAGAGTTTCATTTACAATACGATCGTGAAAATGTACATGTATGGTCGTTGAACTGAGAATGAAGTATTATCGAGAAATTTTGAAAGATTCATTTGAGACATATAAAACGTTTCAATGATGTTTTAGAGAGTAAGAACAAGTCTATGATATAGTTTATTAGCAATATATTTTTAGGTAATAAACTACATGCAGGATAACATGTTGATCCGATGCAGGTTGGAGAACTACTCTATTTTCTTAGGTTAATCGTTTCTATCCCGTATTTTATATCATTATTTCGAGGATTACTAGTTTTGATTTACAGAGAAAACCCATCCTCAGCTAGGAACTTTTGAATGGTGGATATCAGGATTAACCAATCGGGATTAAGGATATTACATTCTAAAGTTTTCAGCTCTGTACAGTGTATAATTACTGAGTTTGAGCGTAAAGTCACTTAAAATCATCCATTTGGATGGAGAATCGATTTTTCTTAAATTATCAAATAACGAATACAAAAATGTTTCAAACATTCTAAAGTGAATCAATTAGCTGTTCAGTAAAAATATTTTTTTAATGTCATCATTATTCACCTTTGTATTCCAGTGTACAAAATGTATTTCAGCAGGATACTCAGTACCTGTGAGTCTAGACATTCAACTGTTATTTGAAATGTATTTTATTTTAGAAATTAAGTTTATCAATTTTTATGAATTGCAACCAGATGTCGCAATGTATATATTTTTAGACCAAAATAGTGAAAGTTTGAAGATGTCTACGACATCATATTGTAAAAATGATTAGGATATTATTAGGCAAGTAATTAGTTTCGTTATCTAATTGTCCAAAGGTTGGCCGGGTACTTGAACTAGACCTGAGTTCTAACAGTTTCGTTATCTAATTGTCCAAAGGTTGGCCGGGTACTTGAACTAGACCTGAGTTCTAACAGTTTCGTTATCTAATTGTCCAAAGGTTGGCCGGGTACTTGAACTAGACCTGAGTTCTAACAGTTTCGTTATCTAATTGTCCAAAGGTTGGCCGGGTACTTGAACTAGACCTGAGTTCTAACAGTCTAATTGTCCAAAGTTCTCAAGGCGGAATTATTTTCCGGAAATGTAAAACTTGAACCTGTGCTCCGATCCTCTAGAACTATCGCTTCCCCAGTGGAGATGAAGTTGTGCAAATTCAAACCTAAATTTTAGCAATATTATTTGCCAAATCACCACTAAAATCATGCTCTGCACAAATGCTAAAACTTATTTAAAGAATTTTTTCCAAGGTTTTAACTTAAACCTTTTTTTGATCAACTTCCTTAAAATTATGAATTGTCATCCTATAAAGGGATTCATTATTTGGCACAAACACTCAGTTATCTTTGCAATCCAATGTTGTAGACTTTAGATATTTCAAACTATGAATTCTGTTGGATCAAATATCAAAGGTTTACACCGCATCAGGTTGCAAAGATATAGGAATTTAAAAAATTGATTTTGTGATTAAGACTCAATTCCTTTATTCATTTATTAGTATTCTTTATATGTTCATTTTTTTTGTTTTAATGTAAATAGCATTAATAGAATCGGCCATTGTTTTGTTATTTGAATAACATTATTATATCATAGTCTCATTTTTATTCTTTACACGTTTTTTCACCCTTTTGTTAACGAAGGATTGATTTTCTTCGTACACAGTTTTAACGAGCAAAATTTTATGTTAAAAATTTTCGAAAGTTTAAATGTTTGAAAAACGAATAAAAAAAAACTATTGCCATAAAATATTTAGAATTTTTTCACAATCGAAAATGCTAAAACTTTATCTTACTTTTCTCCAGCCGGAAGGGATCCTCCTTGAATTGCTGGCATTTTTTCTCCTAAATATAATAGCTAAATATAATAGCTAAATATAATAGCTAAATATAATAGCTAAATATAATAGCTAAATATATCCAGAAATCTTTATTATTTCTATTTTTGTTCCTTTTTGGATTTTGCGATGCAGTGACGAAATGTTTAATTGTTTTTAACAAATTCGGTGAACCATAAAAAATAACTAATTGGACTTAAACTTTTAAAAAAATCTTCTATTATTGGATAATGCATGAAAAGAAATAACACAATGAATTTTTTAATATGTAATTGATCTTTTTATAACAGTTTTAAAAACATAACAATTACAATTTTGAAAATCCTTAGCAAAGGAAATTGCTTATTCGACTAAGTTAAGAAATTTGTCACCTTTGTAATTATAGTATTTTGCGAGAAACCAGTTCCATTCATAATTAAAAGAAAGAACGAAGTCGAAAAAACATTCCACAATTTTCTGGTTACCACTGTAGCATTTTATTTACTTAATCACCTGTCAAATGAACTGAAAAGGTATGCCCATTCTGACTAACAGTTGCAGCATAGGAATCTCTAAATATTTCCTCATGAATATAATCGTGGAATCTATACATATAAAGCTGTAATATCTGTTGGTCTGTCTGTTTTGTTTTTCCGCTTGTAACCCGGGAACCCCTTCACCGATTTGACTTAAACTCGTCATCCACTGGAATGTTCTTAGCTTGATTTAACGATTCTAAGTTGAGAGGGTCGGCTTTAATAACGAAAATTTAGTTTCCCGGTAAAATAGTTCAAGTGGCGTAAACGACGGGAGCAAGGATTTAATGCAAGGAAAGTTATTTCAGAGGTGTACGCATCTTTTTTACTGCAGTGTACTGTCACTGGGCGGTAATGTAAACACAAGACGGATGTCGAAGCCTGACATGGGATCCATCTTTCACATAAAAGATCAATGAAATATTCTGGTCATAGGAAACTATTATGTGAATTATCAAAATTATCAAAATTTAATGCTTTTAACCTCCTCGGATACTAAACGAACAATGATGCATCTATTCTTGTTTTCAAATTCCGCCCAGAGAGAACTGGTTTCAATATGTACGCAGAGTATACGCAACTGCAATTAACTTTCCTTGCATTACATTCTTGGGCGGGAGTAGCTATACGTAACCTGGGAAGCGCTTGGTTCCTAAGCTAGTATATACATATACATAAAGCTATATTTATGGCACTAGATTTTAAGACGTATAAACGTTTAATCAACATGTTACGTAACTAGGTTTGGCAAAGACCCTGAACACTCGACACAAACTCTAACTTTTTCCTATCAAATATGTCATAGCAACCTGATGTAAAACGTTCTTATCATTTGGAGTAAATGTTTTAATAATGTTCAGGTCGAAATGTTTTGTTTAAATAATATTTTTTAAATGATTACCCATAACCCATGAATTCGAGAGGACTAGCTGCTTCACTATTTTAGAAAAAATAATTCAGTTCGTACATTTTGAAATCCAGCTAGATGTAACAAGAATGTTTTCATTTGTTTTAATGAGAAGTCAACTCATAAGATTTTTTGCATATTTAAATATTTAAATATTTGAATATTTGAATATTTGAATATTTGAATATTTGAATATTTGAATATTTGAATATTTGAATATTTGAATATTTGAATATTTGAATATTAAAATATTTGAATATTTGAATATTTGAATATTTGAATATTTGAATATATGAATATTTGAATATAACTTCTGGAGTGAAACGTAAGTTGTGCCTGACAATTTTTTTGATAAAACTACATTTTTTAATAAGTTAGCTTGTTTTACATTCAATCATACTTTACTTTTACAATAGTTTTTACACAAACCATTCAAAAACTTGTTCAAACTCGAATTCCTTCATTAAAATAAACATTTTACAAATGTAAGACGTTATGAGATAAAACCCAAAAGGCCAACAACGATGATAAAAATAAAAATGTCTAAAAAAGAAATTAAGTCTTTGTATCAAACTGATTAGCCCCTATATCTTTGCAACTTGATAGTGTAAACCTGATATTTTAAACCTAAATTTGTTATCTAACAGAATTCATTGTTTGAAATATCTAAGGCCTAAAAGATTGGGTTGCAAAGAAAAAGGGATTAGAAAAACAAAGTAAAGCTGAATTATTCCTTGGTTTTGCTGCAGAAACATCAATATCTATAGGAGATTGCGACTTTCCAGCACACAGAGGGAAGGTCTTGTACCATACATCAGGTCCTGATAGTTGAGAATATGTTAATTAAAAAGTAAATGAGGTTTGTACCATACATCAGGTCCTGATAGTTGAGAATATGTTAATTAAAGTACATGAGGTCTTGTACCATACATCAGGTCCTGGTAGTTTATAATATGTTAATTAAACAGTACAGAGGGAAGGTCTTGTACCATACATCATGTCCTGGTAGTAGAGAATATGTTAATTAAAAAATACAAAGGGAAGGTCTTGTACCATACATCAGGTCCTGGTAGTTGAGAATGTTAATTAAAAAATACAAAGGGAAGGTCTTGTACCATACATCAGGTCCTGGTAGTAGAGAATGTGTTAATTAAATAGTACAGAGGGAAGGTCTCGTACCATACATCAGGTCCTGATAGTTGAGAATATGTTAATTAAAGTACATGAGGTCTTGTACCATACATTAGATTATGGTAGTTGAGAATATGTTAAAAAGTACATGAGCCGATCATTGCGGCCATCATGCATGTTATAAGTGAGAAATTCTAAGCGTAATTTCAAGTGATAATCCATGCAAAGATGTCAATGCCCGATAACGGTAAATAATTATAAAATTTTTTTATTGCAAAAATGAAAAGTAATTTTCGCTGTTTTTTATAATCAAAAATATTAATTTTTAAACTTACCATTTTCTGGTAGATATCCCCAGTGTGATTGAGGATGCGGTTGCTCTAAAAAAAAGTTGTTAAAAATCAAACAATTCTTTCTAAATCTTGAAATAATTCAAACATTTGACAATTTGAAAATAATATTTTGATGATATTCCAAGGTTTTATGAGGAGACTGTACAGACCTGGTGGAATCATAAGCATAAGTTTTTCCACGTTCTTTTCTACAGCAACAAGAGTTTTCGTCAGCTGCGCTTTAAACCCGTCACAAGGAGTGTAACCAGTGCTGTCGTCGATGAAATCACTGAAATACATTTGCAAGCTCTGTGCCCGCAACAAGGCTGGTGAAGACTCAAATTGATGATAGATCTCTGAGGCCTCTGATATGGCTGAGGCATCATAGTTGCTGATAAACACTAAAGCAGCGCTTAGCTCTTCGCAGGTTGATAATGGAGCAGGTGAGAGACGTTTCTTTCTTTTTGATGAATCTCCAGTTATTCCTTTTTCAAGAGTCTCAAGCATCTTCATTACGTCATGCAGTATCTTCAGGGCACTCTTTAGTGCAGCTAACTCAGTACGTAACGCTTCTATTTCTTCATCGCTTAATTTCTGAACAATGAGAGTAATAGATATCACAGATCTTTCTGTAGACGTAATTTTTTGTCAACCCCTGCTTATATTTCTGATTCACAACGGTACCCACACAATCTTTACCTCTACATACAAAGGAAGATAACTAAAAAGTGTAAGTACAAATTGGCAGGCTATTATGCTTTTAAAGAGAACCCACAAAAGAAAGTTGTCAATTTTCATCTTGGGAAACTTAAGAGAGAATTTTGCTCAGACTTCGGTTATAAGATATCATGATATGGGGCGTGCTTAGGGTTGTTAATCGTTTTTTGCTTCGATTTTCAATCGTTTTAAAAAATGATAGTTTCGTTTTCGGGAAAAAACGATCGTTTTAAAAACGACCTACTCGTATTAAACTTTTAGAAAACAAATAACGATCGTTTTTATGAAAACGATTTGTGACCGTTTTTTATACGATTGTTTTTTAAAAAACGATCGCTTTTTAAAAACGATCGTTTAAAAAAAAATTTATTGACAATTAGGTTAACGATCATTAAAGAAGAATCGTCTTTTAACGATCGTTAACGAAGGGTTGTCGTTAACGATCGTTAACGAAACGACGAACTTTATATAAACGTTTTTAAAAAATGTGATGCAAATTTATTGAATGTCATCTTACATGAAGTGAAAGAGTTGTGAGGGATTTAAAACTTCTTGATATTCTCTTGAAAACTACTCAATGATTATAAGTACAGATTCCCTTCAGGTCGGTTTCCTCTCTTCGTTAACGATCGTTAACGAAGGGTACTCGTTAACGAAACGACGAGTTTTATAAAAAACGAATTTGTAAAAAACGATTGTTTCGTTTTTGATTTTTCATCGCCTTTTTTATGAGGAAACGATCGTTATTTAAAAAAAGAAAACGTTAACATCCCTAGGCGTGCATATCTTTCTTTAAATGTATCACATACAAGTTAGTCGACATTCTCTTGAACAAACCCTACGACGTGACACGTTCCTCTCATATCCACTTTTTTTGCCTTTTTATTATTTGTTTTCTGTAATAACATACTTACACAGTGCGATACAAAATATAATGTACAAGTTTAAAATTAAATTAGTCCCGGTCATATCCTTTAACTCACCCCACAATCAACACGGCTTGCTTCTCTTGGCGGAACAGTTTCAAAACAATAGAACGTATCATCCTGGAATACTCACATCATTTCCACTTACTTACTTTGGATTTGGAACATTTTTTTTCAGAAAAACAATGTTTTTAATTTGGTAAAATATACGTTGATATTGAGAAGAATAAAGGACAATCTATAATAAAATATGAAGAAAATTTATATTTTTATCCGATATTTTTATCATAAATTGATATAAACCATCTTCGATTAAAAATTTAGTTTTCGCGAGAAAAGGTATTAATTCAATTTAGGACATCATGCATGCATTGCCTGTCTATTTGGGAAAAATATGAAGGCTGAAATTTTCCATCTAATTAAATATGTTTGCAAAATTTAAACACACTTGTAATCTTTTTAATCTAGAGCACTTTTACAAGTACAGCAATTGTTTAAATGTCCTAGATACAGAATATTAACCATCTGATATTTTGACAATCTTTAACGGACTGTAAGTGTAGTAACCCTCCAAGCAAAGATGGCAATGTCCGATTCACAACGGAAACCCTTAAAAGGTTTGTTTTATCACTGCAGGAAAACACCTTGGAGTTGTTTAGAATTCAACAATTTTAAAACAGAAAAACGATAATATCTTCTAGATTTTTCATCAGATACCGGTTTTACGGGTTCTGTTGTGAATCAGGCATTGTAATTTTTGCATGGAGGATTACTGAAAACTACGATTACAGTCCCTTTTAAAGATTGGGTGCTAGTTTAAGATTAAAGAGTTATTATTATTTTCCTTGATTTGGTCATAATTATTAAACTGCTCATACTAGATGCACGTATTAGGTTGGCTTATAAGATTTTTGGACAGTGTTTAACATTATTATGCTGAGAAATGTCATTTTAAAAGTTCTGTAAATTACTAATTATTCACTCTTCAGAGGTTTCAAGATGATAGTTTCAAAGTAAGAGTGCTAAAGCAACAAGACAAGATGGCGTTGAGGGGGGGGGGGTGCAACAAACGCCCCCACCAGCCTTTTTAGTTTATATTTAGCTTGAAATGTGTTCCTTAATGTAGAGACATTCATCAATACATTTCTCCAGTTGTTTCTCTTTAAACACAGTATTCAGATAGTATACACCATTCAAGGAGGGATCCACAGAATCTAGAAATAATTTATACATTTCTTATCATCTGTCTATATACATGCAGGGTTAGCCACAAAACAGAGACGACTGTACGGAATTTACATTGTCTTTTTCCTTAAATTCATGACTCCTTGCCACAAGGAACTTGCTTTGTTCTTTACCAACTCATGAAATAGGTCATTAAAAGATTATATTCAAGACTGACGACTTTTAATTTGCCCTTAGAATCTTCTTATTTCAGGTCGTCTTTACAATCTCAATCTCTCAATCATTTGTGGGTAACCCGTGTAATCAGTAGTAATCTCTGCTTGTCTCTATCTATTCTAAATTGAGTGGGTTGACTTCTATAAGTTTCATATATTTTGGAACAATTATCTAGTGTACATGTATTTATGAAAAATTGTTTTATATATTTTTTTTGTGCACGTTTCTGAGTTAAAAAATTTGAAATTTTTCTCTCCAGTTCTACAGCTTAACTGGAACCAACCTAGATATAAAAGTTAATACCTGTAACATTTTTCACGTCACAGCACTCCCCGTTGACCCTTGCTGACATCCCTGCAGCCAGGAGCAGAAGGCACGAAGCTTAATAGGATTGTTTAACTTTAATAATGATCATTCAATTGAATATAAAGAATTAGTTTAACCAAATCTGCTTAGTTGAACTACTGGTTGTTAAACCAGATCGTTATAGTTAAATTGAACCACTTTTCTCATGTCTACGAGATTATCGCAGTTAAATAACGACAACCAATTAAACATACACGCTTGCCAATTTCTATCTACAGGGTGAACCTAAAAACATGGGAATTCAGGCTCGAATTCGGTATCGTCTTTGTTATGAATTACCATTGTAATACCTAATTTCAAAAGCCAGTTTTAAAAGAGTTTATTTTATGTAAAGGGTAAATGGCTGTAAAGATGTGTCTATAATGTCTCCGCAAGATCAACAGTGAAGCGGACAAGTTTACTCTGTTTGTATAGTTTACTATAGTTTACTAAGTACAACCGTATGCAGTCTAAACATAAACAAACAAAATGTGAACATAGCAGACAAAACTCTTACAGACTACAGCTTTCTCAGTAGGTATCACTATACTAAATCAAAGAATTATTTTAATAGACGATATCGAATTCGTCAATAAATAGTATATTTTTTTTAATATCAATAAAGTCCTGAAAAAGTTTAGTTCATTTATGTCAGAAAAGCTCTGGCAACATTTAGTTTATTTATGTTAGTATAGATCCGAAAAAATTTAGTTTATTAATGTCAATAAAGTTCTGAAAACATTTAGATAATTTATGTGAATAAAGTACTGAAAAAAAATAGTTTATTTATGTCAGCAAAGTTCTGAACACCTTTGGCTAATTTATGTGAATAAAGTACTGGAAACATTTAGTTTATTTTTTCAGTTGTGAAACCTTTAGTATGTTTATTGCAGATAGTAGAACTTTTTTTAATTTTTTCATACAAAAGAAAAATGTTAAATTTAGAAAGAAATTGACATTAATGGTCTTTTCTTAAACCTTACAACTACAAGTATAGTTAAGCAAAAAGTTGTTATAATTCATTATTATTCAGTCGTATAGTGCGTGCATGTGAAACTTAGCCTTGGGCAATTTTGTTGTCTTCAAGTTTGCTTTTATTGCCTAATACTTACGACTATGCTAAATAAAAATCGTTTTAATTTAATTTTCTTTCGCAAAAACAATATTGCTAGTGTTGTTCAAGAAGTTTAGTAAAAGCCTAATAACCTTGCATGACTAAAAACGGATCAGTTTTTATTCCCGTACACAACAAATACACTGATTACTTTCATCAAACTCTAATAAAAGTTTCCTTACAACTTTGCAACCTGATAATGCATAAATCTTTGATAATGCAAACTGTGCATCAGACAGTGAAAGTTAAAAAAATTAATGGTTTACTTTACACATTTAGGTTTAAAACATAAACTGATTAGAAAATAAGAGTTTGAGGTACGTAATCAGTTCTATAAAGTTATATGCATAATTTTAGTATTAATTAATTAATATTTTAACAACTTAAAAAGACTGTAAGCATATTTCAAGGAACCCTCAATGCTTTGGTACTCTTAAAACCTGGATCCGATATCAATGTTGGAGATTTTATCCCACATTCTGATAATTCTGATAATTCTGCATTTTATCCCACATTCTGATAATTCTGATAATTCCTGCATTGTTTCCTGCCGAGGAAATGTCACCTTATTGTGGAGAAACCTTGATTGAAAAAATCAGTTTTCAAAATAAAAAATATTAATACTTTATCAGACAAAGCTTTTAACGGCACCGTAAATGGAGGTTCACTTGAAAATATGCTTACAGTCCCTTTAAGAATGCACTCAATTCTTACCAAACAGCGAATACATGTTGAAAAAACACTATATGTAGATGAAGAAAAGTTGCACAGGATAGAAGATGTTGTAAACGCCTAGAAGGTAGGCGAGGGATTGAAATAATTAAAATTTGCTAAACTATGAAACATTTAAAATCATTAAATGGAGTGTTCGCGAAAAATTAAAGGGGGTATTGGCTTAAAGGGACTGTAAAGGAAAAATGAAAGGGGGTATAAATAATCACTTTAGCTCTTGATCGCGACCCATAAAAGTTTTATCTGATGTTCCTGTCTCGAGAAATTGATATAAAACTGTGTTAAAATTATACGAAAGTTCATATATGTAAAATTTAGAAAACCTTAAACTTAAATAACGTGACCAGAACCATCACAAATGGCAGAGCAGTATACTGGACACGTGTCTCCGCCTGTATCATGTGACCACTTTACTGCACTGCCATTGGTGGAATTTATGGTCAAGCAATACAGGCGTGTATAAATTATATTATGAATTAAATCTATAAAAATATAAATAACAAATATAAAATTAGAATTGGAGTAAACCTAAGTTACAACTAGCTTTCTCTGGGATATCATCGTTTTCTGATTGGTTGCATATTTAGTGAATTTGATCTTTTTAAACCCACTACTTTTATGCAAATTCAGAAAATTGCAATATGCAACTCGGATCGTAAAAAATCAATTTAATTTCAAACAAATCATTCAGATATTACAACCAATAGTCACGAATTATTTTTCGACGCATTTGTATATAGTTGATATTTCATAAAATTTGTTATTTGTTTTATTTACAATTGTACTTAAAACGATGTTTTTTTTCCGCTTGGTGTTTCATCCACGGGTAATCATTTAAAGCATCGAGAGATACATGGCGGCCAACTATTTCAACCTTTTCAATGCATTGTATACAAAACCAATAAAATATAATATGAAATATTAACTATATATCAATGCGTCGAAAAATGATCGATGACTATCTGAATGATTTGTTTGAAATTAAATTGGGTTTTTTATGATCCGAGTTATACATTGCAACTTTATGAATTTGGTATGGACGATATGTTCTTTAGTGTAAGTGATTTTTGATAATTTTCTCCTTACAGACGCAACAGATAGAGGTAAGATTAGTAGCGATCAAAAGCGATTATTTTTCGCCGTAAGCCTATACCCCCTTTCATTTTTTCGCGAACACTCCCTTTAAGCATCTGTTCATCTCTTGTTAAAATAAAAAGTATGAATGACTAATACCTAGAAACAGACAGCTTTTGTTTTAAAATATAATATTTTTATTAAAGGGGTGGTAGGAGCGCGGGGAGGGGTCTTACCTGTTAATTATTACATGGAGTAATAAAAAATAATCAAAATAAGGTATATGTTGCAAATTTATGAATTTGTGTAGACGCTACGTTCTTTAGTGTAAGTGACTTTTAATAATTTTCTCCTTAGAGAGACGCAACAGATAGTAGTAAGATTAGTAGCGATCAAAAGTGATTATTTTTCGCCGCAAGCCTATACCCGCTTTCATTTTTCGCGAACACTTCCTGTAAGCATCTGTTCATCTCTTGTTAAAATTAAAAGTATGAATGACTAATACTTAGAAACAGACAGCTCTTGTTTTAAAATAGAATATTTTTATTAAAGGGGTGGTGGGATTGCGGGGAGGTTGCTTACCTGTAAATTATTTCATGAAGTAATGAAAAATAATCAAAATAAGGTATACGTTTTATCTTCTTTATATACAAAGTTAGCTGTTATCAAAACAGCTGAACCGATTGGGATCCATTTTTGTTAACTCACTTGGCCCCACAGAAGGTTTATTGCCATTCGATAAGTTGAAATATTTTGACTTAAAACAATGTCAATAACTAACGATTTTAAATTATCCATGAATTTATCTAAATTTATCGCTTTTAAATATCTTAAATAATAGTTTATCAATTACAAACCTTATCACTTTCCATAGAATATGAAAGATTTTAGAAAATCTATTATTAAACCTAATGACGGGGAATATTTTGTGTAAAGGATGAAAAAATAGCCCATTGAAAAATAAAATTTAAAAGCAAGAATTGTTCCAAAAAAAATTGCACGAAGCACCCTAAAAGTGAAGTTGTATAATTGTATATTGTTGACTATGTTTATTTTGACTGATTAAAACTTTATAGTGCAGGGTGAAATCTGAGAAAATGATCTTGTTAGTATAATCTTTATACTGTAAAGGGTGTCCCGAAAACTAGGGAGATTGAGTTTTGAGATTTAGAACGAGTAAAAACTTATTCATATTTTGGATGATTCGTTTACTTGTCCCACAAAGGTATTTTATGATTACCTTAAAAAAGGTTAATTTTATAATTGTTTATATAAATACTAGGTTGGATACCCAGCTTTGTCTGAGAATCTGCCCCCACCCCTTTTTATCAACCTACCTGGCTTTTCCCACTCCGGAAGTTTTAAGATTGCTGAATATGATAATATCAGACGCATCTAACCCTGGTCAGATCTGACCCCCACCCATTTCCCCCTCTCCTCCTACATTACATTAATTATGTGGTTAAGGGTTTCGAGAGTTATAATTGGATGATCAATCAAACAAATATGCTTGTAAGTAATATACAACAGTATTAAACTCTAGTACAACGGATGAATTGTAGAAATCAAGATAGCTACTTTTTTCAATACCATGCTTTATTAAAATATTTTCTAAATTTTTTTGTTTGTACAATTTGACCTCGAAGTTTTGGATTGGTCTGGACAAATGAATTTTTTTTAAACAACCATATTAAATCAATGGAAGTTTTTCTTTGGTCGAAATTTCAGGCAATCTCATGCGCATTTTATATTTTAAATTGTGTTTAAGCTATTATTATTTATATCAGTATAGCTTAAAACTTACTTTTTAAAGTGAAATGGGTACATTGTACAGTGTTCAGTGTAAATACCTCAATTGCTGTGTTACTGTGTGTTTATTAGCATATGTATTATCTTTTATTATTATCATTTTTAGTCTTGCATTGTACAAAGAGAAAAAAGATTAAGAATTGAAGAGTACTAACAAAAAGATAATCGAAAGCATTTCTTTTCGATTTAATTTTTCTTTTCTTTTTTATAAATTTATCTTTTACTCCGCCACATTAACTTATCTGATCTAATTCCATAGCAAGCAATTTATTATTCTAGATAATGATTTGAAAACCTAATGTAGCAAAACTGTATTTTTAACTATAAGAAACATCTGTAATATAATCTAGAACATTAATCTGTTGTATCCAAGGTTAAGATTTAAAAATGAATTCCACTCCACGATATTGAATCGTGATTTCAAACTATTATTTTCTTCGTTTTTATTTTTATTAAATGTTAAACTCCATGACTTAAATACAAAAAACCTCCGTGGTTCAGGGAATAAACTCGATTGAATACCTCCAGGTTTCTGGCGTTAAAATCCAAGGTTTATCTGATAAAATCCAAGGTTTATCTGATAAAATCCATGGTTTAGCTGATAAAATCCAAGGTTTATCTGATAAAATCCAAAGTTTATCTGATAAAATCCAAGGTTTATCTGATAAAATCCATGGTTTAGCTGATAAAATCCAAGGTTTATCTGATAAAATCCAAGGTTTATCTGATAAAATCCATGGTTTAGCTGATAAAATCCAAGGTTTATCTGATAAAATCTAATGTTTATCTGATATATAAAATCCAATGCTTAGCCGATAAAATCCATGGTTTAGCTGATAAAATCCATGGTTTAGCTGATAAAATCCATGGCTTAGCTGATAAAATCCCTGGTTTAGCTGATAAAATCCAGGTTTATCTGATAAAATCCAAAGTTTAGCTGATAAAATCCATGGTTTAGCTGATAAAATCCATGGAACAGGTAATATCTACCAAATGTAAATGATGAACTTCAAGGTTTAAATGTGATAAGATTCATGGTTCAAATTATAAACTCCATGATTTAAATAATAAACTACGTGCTTTAAATAATGAACTTCAAGGCTTAGATGATAAAGTCCATAATTTTAAAGATAAATGCTTTGGTTAAAATTAAAAAGAAATAACGTGATGAGCTCAAAGGTTTAGCTGATAAAACGCATAGTTCAGATTATATTATACCACAGTTTAGATATTAAACGTCCTGGTTTAGATGATAAAACTCCGTAATTTAAACGATAAATTCCATGGTTAAAACTAAAAAGAAATTACGTGACGAGCTCAAAGGTTTAGCTGATAAAATGCATGGTTCAGATTATATTCTACCACAGTTTAGATATTAAACGTCCTGGTTTAGATGATAAACTCAAAGATTTGATGTCTTGAATATTGTGTTCGCCTGAATTCGTTTGATGCAGTGTGACCACGGCATGTTCTAGCTAGTTTAGAACCATTGAAGAACTGTAAGATCTAAAAGAAATAGCGAGAAAAAAACTAGATATATGTTTTTTATTTTTAGATCTTTGAAAACTGTTTTCAGCTAAAAGACCCAGCCAAGACCTCGTCTATCATTCACCGTATGGGAGGAGAAGAGTTCTTTCTTCAGAATAACGTAGAAGGAAGACCCTGTGTGCAAACAATTCTGGCAAAATAACCAGGATACCAAGATATAAGAATATGAAGGAGAAGTGATAAATATCCGAGAAAAGAACAAAATATGGAAACATATATAGATAGACACATAGTTGATGATTGTATGAATCAGTGATGTGAAAAACAACAGAGCAGGTGTCGGAGAGCTGTCAATCAGGATCAGCAACAGGGAACACTTGGAACTTTCAGCGAAGAAAGGTTTCCTTCGACTTTTAATTTTAAATATTGTAACCTTGTAAAGATTTCTCTCCTGTAGAGTAAATCTACCCCTTCATAGGTTCTTAGTCTCAAGTAAACAAAAAACAAACATTATTATATATATTAAAGGGACTGTAAGCGTAGTTTAGCTAGTGCACTGGCTGAGCTGGCTTAAACAAACATCAATATATATATTAAAGGGACTGTAAGCGTAGTTTAACTAGTGCACTGGCTGAGCTAGCTTAAACAAACATTATTATATATATATTAAAGGGACTGTAAGCGTAATTTAACTAGTGCACTGTCTGAGCTGGATTAAACAAACATTATTATATATATTAAAGGGACTTTAAGCGTAGTTTAACTAGTACACTGTCTGAGCTGGCTTAAACAAACATTATTATATATATTAAAGGGACTGTAAGCGTTGTTGAACTAGTGCACTGTCTGAGCTGGATTAAACAAACATTATTGTATATATTAAAGGGACTGTAAGCGTAGTTTAACTAGTGCACTGGTTGAGCTGGCTTAAAAAAAACATTATTATATATATTAAAGGGACTTTAAGCGTAGTTGAACTAGTGCACTGTCTGAGTTGGATTAAAAAAACATTATTATATATATATTAAAGGGACTGTAAGCGTAATTTAACTAGTGCACTGTCTGAGCTGGCTTAAACAAACATTATTATATATATTTTAAAGGGACTGTAAGCGTAGTTTAACTAGTGCACTGGCTGAGCTGGCACAAACATTATTATATATATATTAAAGGGACTGTAAACGTAGTTTAACTAGTACACTAGCTGAGCTTGCTTAAAAAAAACATTAATATATATATTAAAGGGACTGTAAGCGTAGTTTAACTAGTACACTGGCTGAGCTGGATTAAACAAACATTATTATATATATATTAAAGGGACTGTAAACGTAGTTTAACTAGTGCACTGGCTGAGCTGGCTTAAACAACCATTATCATATATATATTAAAGGGACTGTAAGCCTATTTATTGAGTTGCAGCAGGTCATATTCAGTAAACCTTTGTCTTAAGGAATAAATAATGTTATTTTCCGTTTTCAATTGTTTTTTCTACTTGACTTGTAGATAAATGCAACATTGACAAGGAAGAAAAATGTCAGAATTCAACTTATGTTGTTTATATAAAGGTGATTGTGAATTGTACATGCCATGCACTCAATAGATGGAGGTTAACTTGAAATTACGTCTACAGTCTCCCTTTTAGCAAACTTTAAATAAATATTAGTTTAGCCAAGGAATTAAGTTCATATAGTTTGTGCATAATATAGGTTAAAATACTTGGCTTTTTAGAAATAAATTTTAAGTTTTTAATAATTTTTGTTTGGTTTTCTTTTAGGGTCAAAGAAAAGCAAATGATTCCAAAATTCTAAACATTTGCCTAATTCTTACACTTTGCCAAAGGTATTGATTCTTTATCACAAACTCTGATTTTATCCTACCAATTTCTATTTCGGAGAGCATATTTTAAATTATGAGTTCTTTTTCATCAAAAAATGACAGTTTGAAATATTAAAGGTTTACACCATTAGGTTGTAAAGATATAGGGAATAGAAAATCAGAATTTCTTTGGCAAAGTTTAAGCAAAGCAAATGTTTAGAATTTTGAAATTCTTTACACTATGACTAAAAACATAAAAAAACGTATCAGAAACAAAAAACGTATCAGAAACAAAAAAACATATCAGAAACAATCAAAAACATTCGTTTAGTTATAGCAATTGTTTTACATCGTTTCTCCATTTTTTTATGATAAAAATGTTGGAAATGTTAATAGAAGCAAAGTTGAACAGAATACAGTTTAAAAATATTGGAAGTTTTGTTTAGAGTTGTCAAAAATATAAAACAATTATGTCTGAACACAGTTTTTTAAAACAGAAAGAAATATTTAAGCAAATATTAACAGTTCTTAACCCTATCCCGATTGGGCTATTTTGACTAATATAGATGGAAGGGGGGGGGATGTTTTCCATCATCCCCCCCCCCCTCCTATGATTTTGCCCTTAGAGTCTCCGAGTCTCATAAATTGCTGTGTGATGTTTCTACAGGAATCCACCGTCCACTGGTTCCTGAAAGCATGAGAAAAGCAGTTTTTTCTTCCATCCATAGAGTTTCTCACCCTGGAAAACGAGCTTCTCGGAGGTTGATATCTCGGAGTTTTGNTTAAAATGTAAAAATTAAACCTCTAACTTTAATTAAGGGAGGATTGATGCAGTGTGACCACGGCATGTTCTAACTAATTTAGAACCATTGAAGAACTGTAAGATCTAAAAGAAATAGCGAGAAAAAAAACTAGATATATGTTTTTATTTTTAGATCTTTGAAAACTGTTTTCAGCTAAAAGACCAAGCCAGGACCTCGTCTATCATTCACCGTATGGGAGGAGAAGAGTTCTTTCTTCAGAATAACGTAGAAGGAAGACCCTGTGTGCAAACTACTCTTGCGAAGTAACCAGGATACCAAGATATAAGAATATGAAGGAGAAGTGATAAATATCCGAGAAAAGGACAAATATGGAAACATATATAGATAGACACATAGTTGACGATTGTATGTGAAAAATAACAGAGCAGGTGTCGGAGAGCTGTCAATCAGGATCAGTAACAGGGAACACTTGGAACTTTCAGCGAAGAAAGGTTTCCGTTGACTTTTAATTTTAAATATTGTAACCTTGTAAGGATTTCTCTCTTGTAGAGTAAATCTACCCCTTCATAGGTTCTTAGTCTCAAGTAAACAAAAATATGAGGATTTAGTCATATTATTGTTTGTATTATGTATTATATCAAGGGTCATTCGTATTTGTTCAAGGAGCAGAAGGTGTTTTGTTTGGACACAGAAACCATCTGCATCATCGCTGAAATAAGGGAATTTGATTGGATAATGATGGCGGTAAGGTGCGTTGGTCAAACGGCGGTTCATTTCCGGGTATAAAAGGGCTTGCGACAGTAAAGGCACTGAACAGTGTGAAAAATCAGTGACCCAAGGTTGAGCTAAGCCCGATCGCGCAAATCAGGTTTTAATGACTTTAAAGTTTTATTAACGTCAACTCAATTTTTCTGTTCCGGGTTTTGTTTATATATTCGTACAGTAGTTTATTTCTATTTCAATCTCATCTTTTCCAAGCAGACTAGTTATCGGAAAAGATTATTTGCAACTTGGTTCTAGTAAAATTTTTCGTGGCAAGTTTTAAGAAATTAGTCATTAACCCTCGATATCACGAGCAAGGTTTTATTCCCTTGTAGTGAATAAAGTGAAAATAGTGAAAAGTGAAATCGTGAACCCGACCAACGCATCCATTGGTGAGTCTTGTTTTATTAAACACTTTTAATATGTCTATCTGTCAAATTCCCATTTTCAGCTAAAAGTGTTAGATTGACGTAAAAGGAATCGTTGTTTGAACCTTGAAATAATTTTAAACAAGTGCATCTTTTCTGAAATTTAGTTCAAGTCCAATTGTTTCCGACTTTGAACTTCTAGTTTGAGAAAATAAATGACTAAAGAAACTTGTAGTTCTATTTTCTTGAAGATCGTTTTTGATTCCAACAATCCTTTGGTCTAACATATTTAGTTTAGAAAACTAACAATCTATTCTCTAAAGCTAAAAATAAGTAATAAGTAGAAACATCGTAATTTTAAACTTCAGTTGTTAGGATAACCAATAAGTAAGTTAGAGAAGTTAGAAAGTTAGGAAGATAGAAAACTAGACACTAAAACCATATATAGATAAGATTGAGATCTTAGATCGTTGAAACTAACGTTGAGATTAAATTAAACTGCACTGCTTAGAATAGTATTCCTTGATTGAAATCTGTAGTGTTGATCTAACCCTAGTGTTCTCATCCTATCTCCGGGTCAACTCCATCCTTACCTTAACTCCAGGTTTCCTAGTAAGATTACTTATCGTTAATAAACCAGTTTGGAACGGTTTCTTTAGCGTGGCGGTCGAGTTAGTTTTATTGTGAACGGTTGAAAGTAAAAGAGTTAGCAAAGTTGCCTTAGAGTTGAGTTTCGGTTGAGATTCTAATTTTGTCTCCTGTCTCTTTAATCCCTGGTCAAGTTTGATTTCTAGCTCCATCTCTACTCCAGAGTTTTTCCCTGCAATTTAACTTGCTCCTCTTTATGGCGAGCATCTGTCATTTATAAGACTTATATCTTTTATAATTGATTAACCAGTGACCAACGAAAGTTCCGCAAGATTTGCTATTTCAAAATAATATTTGCATGGGAACGGATATTTGAAATTCTGGTTTTGTTGATTTATTTCCAAGTAGAATTTCCTTTGAGATATCAAGAGGCACCTCTGCTTAGGTTTTAGCTGATCCTAGTAGTTGTACTTTATGGTCTATTTCCCCTTTAACTTAGATTTGGTTGAGTAAGAAACTTGGTTGTAGTTACGCTTTAACTCCCTCTCTTTCTGTCTCCTAGATCGATAAAGAATTGGATAGGTAGTATCAGGATTATTAAAAAGTAAAAATTAAACCCCTAACTTTAATTAAGGGAGGATTTTTAAAATGTAAAAATTAAACCTCTAACTTTAATTAAGGGAGGATTATTAAAAAGTAAAAATTTAACCTCTAACTTTAATTAAGGGAGGATTATTAAAAAGTAAAAATTAAACCCCTAACTTTAATTAAGGGAGGATTTTTAAAATGTAAAAATTAAACTGCTAACTTTAATTAAGGGAGGATTATTAAAAAGTAAAAATTAAACCTCTAACTTTAATTAAGGGAGGATTATTAAAAAGTAAAAATTAAACCTCTAACTTTAATTAAGGGAGGATTATTAAAAAGTAAAAATTAAACCTCTAACTTTAATTAAGGGAGGATTTTTAAAANAAGAAAAGTCAGAAAATTTCAACAGCCTCAGACCAATACTTTTTGAGTTATGTAAAAAAAATACAGGAGGGGGTCAAATTACCCCCCCCCCCCAGCAGGAATAGGGTTAAGAGAAAAGAATGTTTTTACTGGAAAGAATGAATTATTCATGTTCAAATTTAACTAAACTATTTTTTTTACAGATACCAAGCGAAAAGTGCAAAATAAAAAACCTAGAAAATTGGCAGGGTCTAATATATTAAGCAGTAAACTTACATAATATTCAGAGCTGAAAACTTTAGAATGAGATTTCCTTAATCACGATCGCTTAATCTAAGTATCCAATGCACATACTTTTGATTTTATTCTTAATCCTCTTTTGGATATCTCTACTGTATAAAAGTTATGTTTGATAACAATTACAGATACAATATGCTATATCGATCAGACTAATATCCGATTGAATTAAAGCCAGCTGTGCACATGCCGGCTTTTAGAGCATTTAAACAAATATAAATTTAATCATTTTAATATGAAATTATTCAAAAACATAACTTAGGACTATTGTCATTTTTAACATTTGTCTTAATAAACATTAATCCAAAACTTACGTTCGTTCAATCGATGTTTAGTTCAATGATATGACACCATCAACACCAGAAATCAAAACCGGTTTTTTAAAAGTTAAAGAGTACATCTTAACATGATACGCTGATTGGTTAAATTTTTAACTTCTTTCTTGGATATGCATTTTAAAATAATCTTGGGTTTAGTAAAACCAGAAGTTTATGCATTAATCTTGATATCCATCATTCTATAGTTTTCAGCTCAGATTTGTTACTTTTCTTATCAATCGACAATGTCACAATTTGTCCATTTTAAGATTATTTCTCAAATTCTTCCTTGTGCCTTAATCTTATTTATAATATTTTTTTCGCTGGGTTTTATTTAAAATGATTGATAATTATGGTCAGATGACTAATAGTCAGCCTTCAGGTAGATAAATATAGATTTTAAACTTTATTTTTTCTTATAATACCGGTTTTTTTAGGGGGGTGCACAAAAAAATGTGATCACAAATTTGTAAGCTCGAACTTTCAACAATTAATGTATGTTATTAGAAATATGTATGCTAGGGATGGACAGTTTTGACTTTTTTGAAAAACGTTCGATTCGTTTATAAAGAAAAACAATCTGAAAACGAAATGATCATTCTTGAAAACGATAGTTTTTAAAAAATAAAACTTTTTACAAAAACGAAAAGTTTTGTCCTTTCGTTTCGTTTTTTGTTTTCAAAAGCTTAAAACTAACACTTCGCAAAGTTTGAACAATTCTTTTTTTTAAACGAATGTTTGTTTTGAAAAATCCAAAACGAAATTTCGTTTTCCCGATCATTTTTAAAAATGCATGCTCATCCCCTACATATAGATTGTAGGACGTAGGTAGACGTTCTTTAGAAATTATATATTTATATTATTTAAAACTGGCATTGTACACTGTACACTGTACACTGTACACTGTACACTGTAAGCTGTACACTGTACACTGTACACTGTAAGCTGCATGCTGTACTCTGTATGCTGTACTCTTTACACTGTATACTCTGTACACTGTACGCTTTACACTGCATGATGTACACTGTATGCTGTACAGTGTAGTCTGTAGACTGCACGCTGTACACTGTACGCTGTAAACTGTACGCTGTACACTGTACACCGCACACTGCATGCTGTACACTGTATGCTGTACACTGTGCTCTCTACTCTGTAAACTCTACTCTGTACACTGTACTCTGTACTCAGTACTATGTAAAATGTAAGCTTCACTCTGTTCGCTGTATTCTGTACGATGGATTCTGTATGCTTTACTCTCTATGCTGTACTCTTTGTGCTGTACTCTGTACGCTGTACACTGTACGCTGTACACTGTACGCTGTACATTATTTTGATTTTTTTTCGGTCTAAGTCGTATGTTCCAACTTCCTCAATTTGTATGGGCGCTACGCTCTTCGGTATGAGACGTTTTTATCAATTTTCTCCTTATAGACGCAACAGATAGAAGTAAGATTAGTAGCGATCAAAAGCGCTTTTTTATCGCATAAAGCCTATACCCCCTATCATTTTTCGCGAACACTCCCTTTAAATAAGCTTTTGAGAGAAAAAATGTTTAAAATTTCTAATATGAAATTGGATAAATTTGCTATCAAAGTTTGTGTACATTCATAGCAAGAAAAGGATCTACGAGGTATAACAATCATACTAGTAGTGTCGCATATATTTGAGTTTCTTCTTCACATAAATTTTACTAGAAGGGAATCATTCATTTGGTGTACAGTCCAGTTTTGCCTCATAAAGTCTTTATTTGTACAGTACTGCTTGCCTTGGCTAGTTGAAATTCGGCCAGGTTCATGAAATGAACTGGAATGTACCATACCTTTTGTCTTTTTTATAATGTGTAATTTTACATTGTACGTGTGTTTGTTGTTCTCTGTACATAGTACTTTGTACACTTTTTAGAAAATGAGGTTTTTGTGTTTCTGGAATCCAGAGTTTAAAGTCCATGTTTACTTACAAGCATTATCTAAGGTTTGAACAGTATAAAAGAATGAATAAGTTTATGAATTTATTAGTGCTTTATAAAGTTTAAAACTTTACTGCTAAACTCAGAAAAAAATATAAGGTAAAATATTCATTTATCAATTTAATTTAAGCAATCAAGAAAACAGTTATGAATCATTTTACTAAACAACATTTGTTTCTTTCAGGTATGATTCTTTCGATTGTATCTATTCTTTTTGCTGGATATCTGGCCTCCTGTAGCAAGGTAAGTTTATATATCCATTCAAACCCTATCCTGCTATTTAAAGGCAAATCAGTATGCTTTATTTAATGAAAATGTGAAAACGATTTCACTTAATAATTAATCTTACAGCTTTCTTTCTATTTTCATATTTGTAGTTATAAGCTAGGTTTTATTTGTCATTATGTTTATATTGGTATTTATTGTAGGGATTTGTTTCTGCAGAAACAACTGCTGTACTTCTAGGAGGTGGCTATGGTAAGTTTTTCTTATTTTATTCTTATACAATAAAGAAACCAAAATATACACTTCTGTAGAACACATATATTTGTTCATTAAATCTATATAAACATTAACATTTAACATTGTTTTATTTTCAAACATATAAATTAAATTATCAATATTGAATCAAATTATTGTTTAACAAATATTATGATTTATATAAAAAAAAATCAACATAGACTTATTTTCCTTGGAAACCTTCAACTTTTAAATTAAAAAATCTAATTTTAGTAGTAAATTAATTTTTAAAATACATTTTTAAATTAACTAGAATATATGATATAATATAATTATAATATGAAAGTTTTTATGTTCTCAAATAATTTTTTAAAAATATTTTCTTAAATATTTCAGTTAGACAGAAACATTAATGAATCATATTAAAATTATGTTTATATAGATGGGAAAACTGAATCATATCCCTGTGATGTGGCAATAGGAGATATTGGTGGACTATGGGGACTAGGTTAACATTCTTTTGTAAAGAATATATCTTGAGCTTAGAATTCAAATAAAGTTAAAAACAAGCATAAATAATATAATGTGGTTTACAACGAGAAAATCAAATTTAAATACACAATTTTAATTTATCACAGAATTATAGATTAATGTATCTTACAATATGGAATTCTTATGATTAATACAACAAAATATAATTTATTTTCTAACTATGAGAACATAAGAACATAAGAAAATAAATGTATATATTTTGTATAATATATTGGTTTTAATAAAGGTGTATTTTTAGTTAATTATATTAATATATCCTAGGAGCTGCAGTTCTGAATGGACAGATTGTTTACTGCGGGGGAAATGATCTAGCTTTATGGTGATATGCAACTTAGGAGTTGATACATAACGTTTAATTACATTAAATACTAGAATAGGATTTACTAATATTTAAGCCAATCTATTACTTAATGATTATTCAGTGCTAAATTCATATTCAAAGTTTCCCTATTAAAACAGATGATTAAATATGATATAATTTAGACATTTTATATTGGAAATTCTTGAACATTTAGGTTTTATATTTTAGAAATAATCACTGTAAACAAAGTAACTTAACACCTTCTAATCTTTTATAAAATGTCTCAGGTCAACCTGATTTTGTTGACCTTAGACATTTTTATTACTATGAATACTATTAGATGAAATTGTTGTAAGTTTAATATATCAATGGTTTACACCATCAGATTCAAAGATATTGGGATTAGAAAATTTAAGTTTTTGACAAGTAATCTATAAGTTCTTTTGATAAAGAATAACTAGACATAAGTGCAGAAATTAGTTATTTTACTGAAACCGTTCATAAAAACTAAGTCTTTGACACAATTTTATAATCCTTATAACTTTGCCAGATAATGGTGTAAACTTACACTATTTGAGGTAACAGAATTCATAGTTTATAAGATTGGAAAATCAGAGTTTGTAGCAAAGACTCAATTCATTTAAATGCAACTATTATTCTTTGATGCAATAAACCTTTCTTTGTGTTTTTTACACTAAGATTGGAGCATTTTAACTTTTTAGTATATTCTGCTAGTTTTTTTTAAGAGCTACAGCAATTCCTAAAAGAAATTAATTAAATTTTTTTAATTGAATAAATACATTCAATACAAAATAAAATAGTGATGGAGGGAGAGGGGATTTAAACACATTGTAATAAAAATAAAGTGTGTTAAACTCCTAAATGTTGCAAACCTATACCTATAGAATGGCGCATGTAGAATATAGTGAACTAGTGAAAACTAATAAATCAAACAATAATATAATACAGAATATAAATTATATGTATTAAAAAGATGAAAATTCACTAAATAAAAGTTGAAATTGAATATTTTTGTTTAGCAACTGTTACAAGAATGAGGGAATGGGCTGGATAGAGTTTGCAAGTATGAATGTGGCTAGAGGATACTTTACCCTGACTACACTAGGAGACAAGATACTTGCTGCAGGAGGATATGATTCACAGGAGTATGTTCTATGTTTATTTTTATTTGTTTCATAACCCTTTTCGTTCTTTGCTATTAAGAACATGGATATTTCTAAATTAAAATATTGAATTATTATATAAACATTCTTACAAACTGGAATACTTCAATCAAACCCCTTCACCTGTATCATTTAAAATTATATATTTGTTTACTAGGAGGACTGCTACTGTGGAGGTGTTTGATGGATCCTCCTGGAAGCTTCAAAACTATGAATTAACATCTGCAAGATCTAGTCACTGTGCTGTTCCTATCGGGTATACACTTTATTTTTATCTATTAATCATGGCAAGTGCACACATATAATTAATCAATAATGATGAAATAAGATGAATTCTTATACAGAATATATGCTGTTGTCAAATATTTGCCACCAGGTTTTCAAAAATAAATCTAGTAAGATGTATCTACTTATATATTTATTACAAACATTGTTCAAGTTTGCTAAATTCCCCTTTTAAAAGAACAAACTGTTAAAGATATCTTACATCTAAAGTTGGCACAATTGAACATAATCATATGATAATATCATCAAAAATAAAACTGCCAGAATTTTTAATTATTTTTTATATTTCTTAACATTTATATTCTAGTGTGAGTCAAGTGATGCTGCTTGGAGGAGAATCTGTATACAACTACTTATCTCTTGTTGAAGTCTACAGTATTGAAGAGGGATTCATTGCAGAGCTTCCATCAATGCCAACTGCAAGGTAATCTTTCTAAATATATCTGAAGACTGAAACATTTAAATATGTTCTATTTATATTTTTCATGATTTTTTCTAATATTAATAGCATCATTCTTAAATTGATGATAAGTTTGAAAATACTTCTCACAAATACTTACAATGAATATACAAAAATATACAAATGCATTTAATTAATTTAAATATTCAAATCTAATGTTATCAACAATTCATAATCTTAATAATAATAAAAATAAATTAATCTTTTAAAATTTTTAATTTCATAATCATGTAATGAATTATGTAACCATGCTAGTAATTTCTGATTTATCTATGTTCGTTTATCTATCTTATCATATTTCATGTTGACCCCTACTGGCCAGTACGGTCAGTTTAATTTCACCGTTATATAAAGTAAATTAGTTGAGTACTACTTGTTGGTTTACACGGACGTACCTAGAGCCTAGAGTTTTGGCTAGAGAGAGAGAGTCGGTTAGATTCTGAATAAGACTTTGAGTTGAGTTATCATTGCAGTATATAGCATCTAGATATCTTACAAAAGTGGTGGCAGCGGTGGGATTATAATATAACCTAAATCTAGATGCCAGAGACTCCAAAAGTATTTCGGAAGAAAAGTAAAGTGAGAACCTGGTTTAACGGATTAGCCAGAGAAGTGTAGACAGGAGAGGATTTGCCTGTGAGAGGGTCAAGTGGGGCTACAGGAAATACAGTGGCTACCTTTCAGGGATACCCAAGTTTACCCAGTGATTCGGAATCGGAAGTAGAGATGGAGGGACCATCTTACCCAGCGATAGATGGCCTGGGGGAGATGAGGCAACAGTTTCAGATGCTACAAGCACAGTTGGCGGAGACTAAGGATAAATTGGCGAGTATAGAACAGAAAGATAAGGAGAAATCATTCGCTCAGACTTGGCAGGAGTCAGCTACACCAGACCCAAGATTCTATCGGAAGAATAGTGGCAATACTAGAACGCCCTAAGGTGGAAGATGCTCAAGAAGTTTACTTGACTTATCTGAGAGCGGAGAAGGCAGCTGGCAAAGGAGATAGGCCGACGTTGAGAGATCTGAGCAAGGCGGAGGCGGAGTATAAGAAGAGGATGTTGAATTTTAGCTGTACAGCTCCAACCTATGATGGTAACCCTGCCAAAGTGTTTGACTGGTGTGGCGAATTAGAGAAGCATCTGTCAAGAAACGAATGTGAAACGATCCCTAATGATACCATAAAGAGGATGCTGTTAGACTGTATAACGGGAAAAGCACAGTCTGAGGTAGTATTGTTGAAACCTGATGGATTAGCTTTTGACAATTACGAGATTGGTGAATTCTTTCAGGAATTACTAAAAAAGTTTACTCATGAGAAGGATGAGGAAGGCAGGAAGATGGAGTATATGCAGCGGAGACAGGCGAGAAACGAAGATGCTAGGCAGTACTACACAGACAAGCTAAGGTTATTCGTGCAAGCATACCCCCCAGCCCAGAGGAGTCTTGTGGAATTCAAGACTAGTATGCTGTTAGGACTGTATAACGCTGAACTGAGGAAAACGTGCCTGAAATTTATGCCTAAAGAGATTAAACATGAATGGGAGATTAAAGCAGTTCTGGACCACCAACTGGTAAACCTGAGGACTTATAATATGGACCCAAGGGCTCCAGCACAAGATATGTCAGGCTTACATAGTACCTATGGGTATGATAGGAGTGAGATGACTAAGGCCAACGAGATGTTGAAGACAGGGCAGGTACCCATGGACGTCAACGCCATGCCAGGGCTGGTGGAGGACGTGTCGGATGTGGAGGAGTTTGATGTCGAGGGTGGGGTGAATGCTCTGCAGAGTGGAGAGGCGTGTTATTTTTGCAAGAAAACCGGTCATCAGAAGAGAGACTGCAGGAAGTTCGAAGAATGGAAGAAGAAAAACCCCCACAGGAAACCTGGGGGGAAACCCTCGGAGTGATAATTCCTGCCCATCAATTTCATGTTATAATTGTGGGAAAGAGGGCCATATTGCCAGGGAATGCAGAGGAGAACGTAGAAACCAAGGAAGGAGAGGGAACGATGGATATGGAGGCGGACAGATGGCGGATATGGCCAAATCTATGGCAGTGATGCAGGAAGTTCTGAAGAAACTGGTTCCAGAAGCGGTTTTTCCCTAGGGAGTTGCGATGATGGACGGTCGTCAGCTCCTATGATTACAGAAAATAATGATGTGAATGTAAATAATAATTGTTTAATAAACTTTTCTGTTAATCCAAATGTCCTTGATTTGTGTGAATTAATACCGGAAGTGAAGAGTGATAGAGTTAGAACGGAAGTATTAGATAATATAGACAAGGTTGGGGAAATATCTAATGGTTTTAACCCGGAAGTGAGAGGTAGTTTGAGACCTAACGGACATACAGATTTCAAACTAAAAGAGTGGGAAAAGAATATTCTCACACATCTGAACAATGTTAATTTAGTTGAGAAAAACAACCGTAAAACCTTGTATGTGAAATTTAAGTTATTTAAACGAGATATATACGGGTTAGCCTTAGTAGATACAGGCAATTTAGTGAAAGGTACTTTAGTGTCAAGTGAATTCTGGGAGATGATAGTGGGGAAAATGTTAGAGGAAGGTAACACTAGAGTACACACGGCAGAGAAAGGTGGGAAAGGGTTGAGAGTATTAGGGAAAGGAGAAAGGATTAAGTTCTACTTGGATGGTCTAGACTGTAGATTTGAGGTAGAACCGATCGTGATAGAAGGCCTAAATCATAATGTGAATTTTGCTATCGAGTTTTTTCGCCAGCAGGAAGTGTCTATATCCTGTACTGAGAAGGAAGTGAAACTAGTAACCGGAAGTAAGGGACAAGAAAGGCTAATGAGGCTGTGCAGTGCTGATGGTAAACCTTTCCCTTTCATGATTAAAGGCAGAAGGGTAGATAAGGAAGCAAAGAAGTATGCGCAAGTAATTCCCACGGTGTGGAAAGCAGAGAGAAGGGAACCGGAAGTAAACAACCTTAGTAACATGGAGGAAGTGGTAGAGAGGAAGTTATGGTCTGCGGAGAAGGTAAATATCCCTGCAGGAAGTGCGAAACTAGTTAAGGTGAGAACAGAAGGGAACTGGAAGGGTGCTGGGGTAGTAGAATCATTGCCTGTAGAAAATCAGGAGAAGGGGAGAAAAGTGTTACTTCCGGAGAATGCGTATGACCTGTCAGGAAGTGTACAAGCAGTATACATGGAGAACCATGCAGAAGAGTGTGTAGAGTTGTGCGTAGGACAGAAGCTGGGCACTATACATAGTATGTGCATAGATAAACAGGCCTGGATTAAAGAAGAGTTAAGGGGAAGTACGGCACAGGATTTAGATGAAGAGGAAGTGTGCAATTCACAGGAATCACTTAATTCTCTGCACGAATCTGATTTCCCAACAGAAGAGAGTAGGAGAAAGTTTATCAAGGATAGTTTCAAGATAGATGAGAACGAGATTTTGAACCGGGATGCAAAGTTGAAAGAGGAAGTAATCAAACTCTTTCTGGAGAACTTTTCTACGTTGGCTCTTCACCAAAATCATTATGGTAAAACAGATTTATTGGAGCTGAGGATAGAACTACAACCAGGGGCAGTACCTAAGAGATCTAAGGTGAGGCCATTGAACCCAGATCAGCGTGCAAACTTGAAGGAACAATTGGATGAGTGGATCCAACTGGGGATTATAGAACCTGCATACAGTCCCTGGGCATCGCCACTAGTTCCGGTGAAGAAAAAGGATGGAAGGACAAGATGGGTGACCGAACTGAGGCAGCTTAATGATGTCACAATCAAGGATGCTTATCCTCTGATGAATATTCAGGAAAAACTACAAAAGTTGAAGGGTGCAAAAATCTTCACTTCAATAGACGCCTGCTGGGCATATCACGCTATACAGATAGAAGAGGGGAGCAGGGATTGTAAAGCTTTTATTAGTCCTTTCAGCACCTTTCGTTATATAAGGATGCCCTTTGGACTGTCAAATGCCGGAAGCGTTTATAGCCGGATGTTGCACCTAGCCCTGGCACATTTATCTGTGGAGTACTGGTTATCCTACCTCGACGACATCCTTGTTTACTCCATGGACACCTGGGATCACTTGAAGCACCTGAAGAGCATTGTAGAGGCTCATAGGAAGGCAGGGATCAAAATTCAACCCAAGAAGACGAAGATATTTCAGACAGAAACCGAATACTGATGACATAAAGTGAGCCAGGGCGGAGTACAGATGTTAGAACAATATGTGAAGGATATACAGAGCTGGCCACGTCCCACTAGTTGTAAGGAAATCTTGTCATTTCTTGGGTTCACGGGTTATTACAGGGGAAGTATTCGGCTTTGACCAACAGGATAAATAGTCTGAAGAAGGCGGAGAAATTTGAATGGACCGAAGATCATGGAGAAGAATTTCCTGGAGTTGAAGGCGGAGTTTTCGGCAGGGCGGATACAAGCTTATCCAGATTTTGATTCTGATGAACCTTTATTCTTACTACGGACTGGTTGTCTTTAAACATTGCAGGGGTTTTGTCACAGAAACAAGAGGGGGTGGAACATTTTCTAGGCTGTTGGGGGCGTAAATGTAACCGTTAAGAGAGACATTACTCCAGCGCCAAGGGAGAGCTACTCGCCCTGGTGAAGTGTATGAAGAAGTGGGAACATATTCTGAAGTACACAGATACTGCTAGTTTGAAGTATATTGTGAACTTGGTACGCGGAACTGGCTCAGTTTGAGTTTGTTGTGATACATCAGAAAGGAAGTGAGAACATTAATGCAGATGCCTTGTCCAGAGCCAAACATTTAGATGAGCCAACAGCAGAAGAAAACGAAGAATATCAGGAAGCTAACGAAGTGGGAGAAATGAAGATAACCTTTGCATGGGAAATAGAAGGAAACCCTGTGGAGATAGGAAAATCGAGGCGGACGTTTGCCAGATATCCGCCCGCTATTCACAACCTGAGCAACGAGACTAGATTTGAGATAATAGAAGGAAATGAATTAAGGAAGTTACAGGAAGAGGATGCAGTCTGGAAGGAAGTGATTAAGTGGATAGTGGATGGCAAGATACCCAAGATGCAGGAAGTGAGGGGAGGAATACAGGAAGTGATATCAGTGAGGCAGATATTCAATCCTACTCTGTTTGTAATGCATAATGGAATCCTATGTTATAACCGTCACACTGATCCAGCTAAGCCATATGATGCCCTACATGTTTGTGTACCAGTGGTGAAGTTAGAGGAAGTGTTCAAGATTTGTCATGAGGGCGTGGCTGGAGGACATAGGGGCGTGGCTGGAACGTTAGATAAGTTTCAGAGAACATTCTTTGCAATGTCTGCACGGGAGAAAATCCGTAGACTAGTAGATCGGTGTAACAACTGTTTAACTAAGGAAAGGAGTATTCAAAACAAGAGAGGGCCTCATGTGCCTAGTACAGTGGGAAATGTAGGAGAGAAAGTATTCATAGATTTAGTTTAAATGTCGGAAACTGTGAGAAAGAACTGTTACATGCTGACGGTACAGGATGGATTCACAAGATTTGCTAGTGCTTATCCTATTTGCAACAAGGAGGCAGGCACTGTGGCTAGAGTATTGATAAGGGAGCATTTCAGCATTTTCGGTCTGCCAAACCAAATTCACTCCGATAACGGAGCTGAATTTGTCAACAAGTTATGGATTGAACTATTCAGTGAATTAAAGATTTTGCATACAAGAACCCCCCCATATAACCCCTTCTCTAACATAGTGGAAAGATGGCATAGAACAATAGTGGGTATTCTGAGAACCATGGGCAGGGAGATGCAAAATGAATGGGACCTAGGGGTAAAGGCGGCTTGTCTGGCCTACAACCCTACGGTGCATAGAAGTACAGGCCAGACTCTGTTCTTTGCAACCTTTGGAAGGGAAGCCATAGTTCCTATCCATTGGGTGTACCCCATTCCCAAAGCAGATGTGGAGAAAGATGTAACTGCCTGGACAGAGACTATACAAGAGAGGTTCCAAACTGCCTATGCTGGAATGAGAGAAAAACAACAACAGACAGTACAAAGAAATGCTCAATACTACAAGCCAATCCTGAACCACTTCAACATAGGTCAGTGGGTATGGATCTTTGACCCTAGAATAGTTCCAGGCAGCTGTGATAAACTCAGGTCATATTGGGCTGGGCCCTACAAGATAATCAGGTTAATGGCCCCAGCACTGGCGGAGGTGATTGCTGTGTTCGAGCAAGGGAAACCAAGAATCGTTAGCATAGACATTCTCAAAGAGTTTCGAGGGGAGAACAATGTGCATGGTTTCCCCAGTGACCCTCCCCACCCCTCTTTTCAAGGAGGGGATGAAATTACAGAAATTCCTAACTTGGAGTTAAAGAGACTGATAACAGAAGAAATCAAGATACAAGAGAGACAGCTGGACAGAAGAGAACGAGACCCAGGAGAAAAGAGGGACAATGCAGGTCAGACAGAACCACAGGAGGTCAGACAGACTGACCACGAGACACAGATCACATCTAATTGTGAAGAGGCCAGGGGGTAGCCCCCCCCCCTTCTAGACTTGGACAGAGAGGTGGAAATGCAAGGAGGGGAAGAGAGAGGGGCGGAGCACCAGTCTGATATCAGAATGGAAAATACAGAGGAGCCGACCCTGCTGACCGAAACTCAAGAAAACGTGATAGAAGAAAACGTGTAGATATGCAGGAGAAGGGTGCAGGGGTCAAGAGGGGGCAATGGGAGCACGTGGAGAATCTCGTTAACGCAAAATTGAGAAGAAGAGAAGGGATAAAGCGTGGTTTACAAGACATTGAGCCTATTAGTTATGAAGAGTATGATAACAGCTGGGATCTTGAGGACCAATCAAAGAGATGTAAAAGAGCGGTGAACTGTTTATTGGTCAGCTGCGGATGTAAGAGAGAGACCGCCATGATTGAACCAATCAGGAGGGAGCAGGGAGATGACGTCAGCACAGTAGAACATAGCCAGACCCCGACCATGCCGGTACATGTAATACCTGTTGCGGCTGCAGAACAGGGCAAGCGGGCCACGACCCAAAACACGGCCGGGACAGTGCATCCAGTCTTGATACCGGGCCCTAGTAGCAACAGCGCGGGCCGGTTCAGTGATACCTCGGCAGGGTTTAGCGCCGAGATACTTGCGGCCAGTTCAAATTCTACATCAGATACTGTTAGTCAGTCAATAAGGGATACAAGGAGGCGCAACAGGGCATGGGGTAGCTCTCTGGTTCGTATAGGAGTAATGCTACTATTTATGTTCCTCTCCCTCACAGTTACGGAGGGTGTTAAAGATTGGAGCCAATCATCTCATCAGAGGTATATAACAATCGGCATACTCCAACCCAGGATGCACAACTACCGGATGTCAGGGGAAGAATCGTTTTCTTCCAATAAAATTGAGCGTAACCTAACAACAAGAAACCAAGGAGTCCTTAGGATAAGGGAGTGCTATGTTCCAAATATCAGAGATACCAGACTAGTTTCAGTACATCGAAAAAATGCTATATCAATGGAAGGTGACCTACTGCAACATGCGGAGGCGAGAGGACCGAACGTTAGATGCGTCTCCAGGGATCGACATGGCATTATAGGTTATGCTGGATGATGATGTTGATGACAAATTTAATGAGAGATAGTCAGCTTCGTAGACTATACTCTCATCACTTCTGCCCGTGGTATTTGTAATTAATTATGTAACCATGCTAGTAATTTCTGATTTATCTATGTTCGTTTATCTATCTTATCATATTTCATGTTGACCCCTACTGCCCAGCACAGTCAGTTTAATTTCACCTGTATATAAAATAAATTAGTTGAGTACTACTTGTTGGTTTACATGGACGTACCTAGAGCCTAGAGTTTTGGCTAGAGAGAGAGAGTCGGTAAGATTCTGAATAAGACTTTGAGTTGAGTTATCATTGCAGTATATAGCATCTAGATATCTTACAATCATACTCTTTGTCTGGTGCTTTCTAAATAAAAAACCTTTTTTTTGCTATTAAAGGAATTTATTTTTGCCACTAACTCTCAATTTATAATTCATATATCTTTGCAACCCAATGTCATAGACCTTTAATACTTAAAATAATAAATTCTGTAAGATAAAATCGTCCAATTTTGAGAATCAAATGTTTAAACCATCTGCAGGTTGCAAAGAAATGGGGATTAGAAAAATTGGGGTTGTTGCTAAAACTCTGTTCCTTTGTGATGAATTGCATTTATGAAAAAATCATATTGGACAGCTGGAGGAGTCAATGCTGGAGTTCTAGATGTTGTAGAAATATTTAATTCTTTCACAGACACCTGGAGGAGTGGGCCTAAGCTGACCAGGGAGAGAGGGCATCTAACAATGGAGGTGCTGGACAACAACCTGGTAGTATTTGGAGGGTATGGAGGTGGAGGTGTAGACAGCCTGGAAATTCTAAATGGAGAAGAGTGGAGGGAGGAACCTCTGCAATATTCACATGCTGAACATGCCTCTGTATCAATTACTTGTAATTGATACAGAGATGTATGTTCATTCTATTGTAACTTAAATTAATAATTTGATTTAAAATATTGCCTTTTCTAAAAATAAATTGGATTTAATGCAGCAAGTTCTTATTAATTGTTCTGAATAAAATGAAAAGGAATAGAGTACAGAAGTTTCAAGTTTTAAATACCACACTTTGAAACATAACAAATTCAGTGTATTATGTTATCTATGGTTTGATAAAAAATCATTAAAAAATCTATCTACTTGATATTGGTGTTGAATGATAGAAAAAGAAGAATGTAAATTATTACATAAGAATATTTGAAAAAGTGTCACTTAATGAGACTTAATGTAGATCAAAAATTAGTGAATTCTACTTGCCACTTACTCCATTTTTTATACTAATTGAAGTAAGTACCGATCATGACGCAAAAGTTGATCGCGGTAATAAATGTTAGCAGGTTTCTGCTTGCTTCGTTTTTTGTTAATGAATGTAACAAATATTCAGTTGAATGTAACTAGAATTTAGTGTACAGCCGGCAAACTTACCTCGAGCAGTATAATCTTTGATATACAGGGTTACCCACAAAGGATGAGACTTCAGAGACAATTGTACTGTATTTGTTTAGTCCGTTTTCTTGTATTTGGGGATACTTGCAGGGCAAAAACTGGCTGAATTCTTTGCTTTATCATTTATTAAACCATCAAAATACTTAATTAAATGCAGAAACTAAAACTCAACAAGCTTCAAATTGTCGTATGTTCAGAGTTGTGGGTCGTCTTTACAGTCTCATCCTCTGTGGGTAACCCGGTATTAGAACGGATACTTATGGTCTGGTGCATGAAGTAAATACTGTTGATTATAAGCGGGGATTTCAGACAGTCTTGGATTATAAGATTTAAATAGACAGAGAGATAGATAAATAATGCAGCCTTTGAATCTGTCCTGAACTCTGCTTCTGATATATCCTATAATCATTCAATATTTTCTGTATACAAAATATTTTTCATTACAATAACATGGGAGATAGATAAACATATCAAGTTAAAATTAAAAATATAATGATATATATATATAATATATCAGATTAACTACAGATGGAAGAACCAACTTCAAATTAGGACAGTTAAATCATTTTTAAATGAATTTAAAGTTTGATATTTACGAAATTTTTAAACTTATGCATAAATATATTTAGACTCAGCTTTCCATGCCATAATTTGAACTCAATGCATCAAAAACTAAAGAAATTCGCAACTTTTAACATTTTTTTTAATAGATTAAACAGTTTTTTATTGAATCTCTTCTAAAAACCTTTCTTTGGGTTATTTTAGAATTCATGTGTGCAGGATCGGTTCAGCCGTTAACACATCAACAAACATACAAATTATCAGTTCATAAAACGTAGGTTAAAAATTTTGAATTAACATAATTTTTACACAAAATATTTTATTTTTTAATTTACTTTATTTTTCACCAGGAGAATATGAACTTCATACAGCTTTGTGCATCCATCTTTATTAAGTTTGTAAAACTTTTTAGTATTTTTTATGCAATTTATTTTTTCCTTAGTTGGCAACCAAACTTCTTTTTGGTTTGTGAACATTTGGAATTTATAATCTTTTCCAACAGAATTTTTGCTATTTTTTAAATAAACCACAACAATATTGGGCCCATAAAGAATTCCTTAGTTTAAATAAATTTCTTGTATTTAAAAATAAAAATGAGAAAAGAATGAATGCTGTATACTCTCTAGGAACTCTACACTGTTTCCTTAAGACCACAATGTTAATTGTCTGGGACAAATAATCCTTTAGTTACAGACTTTTTGTCCCTTGCTTACGAATTAGAAAGTATCAAATTTAACGACAAAATATCAGTGATTAAAAATCCATTACTTTCTCAAATAACGGATTTTTTGTCACTGACTAAAAGTAATTTCATTATTTAAAGATTTTTGTCTGCCACAAAAATTCATCCCCAATTATTATTCAAATTGAAAGGATGACACAGCTAATTTATCAGAATTTATTATGTCAATTGGTCTCTAGGGACTCTACAAGATGGATTATATTATTGTTGTAATAAATCAACAACAGAGAATAAAGAAGAATAAAGTAAAATAAAAATGTAAAAAAAAAGATCTATAAGTCAAAAATACCCAGCTGAAAATCATTTCCAGAGTTCCAAATAGGTAAGAATTGAAAATTTAACAGTTAAAAAAAAACTTTAAGCTCTTTTGTAAAATTTAAAAAATTCACAAGAAATTTAAGAATTCACCAAAAAATGTTCAATATTATTATTTTGTTTAAGAGCTATCTTTTTTTTTTATCCGTCACGGTGTATTTTAAAGATTTAAATTAATTTTATTTTACTTTTTTTAAAGTCCAGATCGGATCAAAACAAATCATAATATTTTTAAAATTTTATTTTTAATCTAAGCTCAATTATTTTTATATTTCATTTCAAAAAAAAAATTGAAACACCCTGTGAGGTTACTGTAAGATGAATTGCCAGCATCTCAATAAAGGTCACTGATCAAAAATTTTCTTTTAATAATACAAACTTTGTCACTTTTTGATGTTCTATAAAAATGCTTTACATGAAAATGTTTCCTATTTATTTAGTAATATTTTATCTTTACAAATTTCTTTAGAAAATATGGCAGACGTATCTCAGGCTTCATCAAACAAGAGTACATATTCTATATTCAATGTTCATTGTTAATTATGGAATTCTCCTAGGATATCTGGCTGAACAAGAGTACATATTCTGTATACAATGTTCATTGTTAAATATGGAATTCTCCTAGGATATCTGGCTGAACATGAGGTTTAAATAAAACCAAGACATGGGTTTTATTAATTCTCTCAGACCACTGATAAATTGGAAGGATTTAGATTTTATTTTATTCATTTTCACCAACTATGTAGTGTGCTATACTGTTTAAGTGTATTGCAATCTTTTGTACTGTTTTGTGTTTAATATAATATGGTGAACTTTACTGTTCTTTGCTCTCTGTTCTATGGTGTACTGTACTGTTCTGTACTGTGTTGTTTTTTCGTGTAATGTACTGTTCTGAACTGTGAGTTCGTAATATTTATATCTATATATAAATTTGGATTGTCTGGGTGTCTGTTTGTTTGTTTGTTTGTTTGTATCCAATAAACGTCAAAACGGCTGAACCGATCGGGCCAAAAAATTTTGTGGGACATCATGTGACCACAGGGAAGGTTTATGAATGATAAAAAAAATGTGTTTTAAAGGTTTTTAATTTTGTAAAAAAATTTAAATTCTTGAAAATCCGTGAATTATGTTTAAAAAATCTGCAAAAAATTTTGTCTTCTTTGTTTCAAAATGTAAACAAAAAGAACATGTTCACAATTTAAATAGAAGATGGGCGCGAAGCGCCCTATAAGCCTAGTATTATATAAATATATCTCTTTCCAAGAAATATAAAGACCAGGAACAGCCATATCTGATGCGTCAAATCTGTGTACTGCAGTGGGAGGAGATCAAAATAAAGAGTTCAGGGGCAAAACATCAATTATGTGGGATAATAAGATATATTGCTATCGTAGACATGAATAATGATTATAAAACCCAAGAATATTTGTTACTTGCGAGTATATGCTTTAAAGGCAGGAGAGGGAAACTTTATATGGTAAAATTCAGATGTTTCAATAAAAGTAAAACCAAGTTCTCATTCCATGGGAATCAATGCAAAAAGGGACAGTAGACATAATTCAATGTCTAACAGGACTGCACACTTAATTGTGTCCCACAGTGTACAGTATACAATCTGAGTTTGGCGTTCCTGGTATATAGTTCCTTGTCTCTCTCTATATATTTATATTTATATATATATATATATATATATTTATATATGAATTATATTAAATAAATAGTAGAAAATGTTCTGAACTTACTTAAAATTATAAATATAAGTTTTAAAACAAAATAATAGTTTAGAAGCTAAAATGTTTTCATGAGAAAAAGACACCAACCTTGATTTCCGTGCAAAACTCATTGACATATTGACGGTACAAATCATAATGGACATCATGCATTTCAGACATAAGGTTTGAAAACTTTGATCCAACTTTATAAATGTTAAAGTCAAAACTCAAAGTAAGTTGGAACTTTATCAAATATGAAAAAAGACATAAAATAAACTTTTTGTATTTCCGTTAAATATTTCCTGGGAGGAAGGACAAACATTTTTTGTTTAACCCTATAAAGGCTTAGGGGTCTGAATCTATGAATAGACTGAAAGGGGGATTTCCCACTCCCCCCCCCCACCTAGACAAAGTCCTTAGAGAATAGGTATAGGGTTGAAATGCATGATCATATCACAACTTTTCGAGGCCAACTCATTGAAAAAAAAAGATAGATCGATAACTTTTATAGTTTGAGTGCTAGGGAGGGTTGAAAAAATTGAATTGAAGAATATACTTCGGTCCCGCGCATGCCATCTAGCGGGGTTCACATACACTTTATATTCGGCAATGTTTTTATGCAATACGATTAATGCATACGAGTTATTGAACTTTTTTCCTTCCCACCAGCTAGAATTATGTTGTCCTGGGACCGAATTTATTGATTTTGAGCTGCGTCGCTGAACAACCTACTGCCGGTTCAAATTTGAACCACCTTATTCAAAGGTAAATATTAAGTAAGGATTTGAATCGGTAATTCAAATTTGGACCTGCGGTATAGGCAGCTTAAATTAATCAAATTCGGTCCAGGGTTTAAATACAATGAAGCCAGCCTCATTTAAGCTGCAGTTGTCTATTTTTTTAAACACAAATTCAAGATGTATTTTTCACAAATTATTAACATATTTCATAATATTGTCTGTTTATTTAACTAAACTATTTGATAACATTACTCTGCTTGTCTCTGATAATACTTGCTAAAGTTCGTTTACTGATAGCTCTTATTGAATGGTTTGGAACAGCTGATATGAAAAGTGTGAAGAGCTGATAGGGTCCTTAAAAAGAAATTTATTTATAAGATTGCTATCTATTAATATATGTATATATATACAGTGATAACCAGAAAACAATGGAATAGGAAAACGACATTTAATCAATACTTAAGTGTGTTTCATGTTGTTACATAGCCAATAGTTTCACTAGAAACTTATTAAATCACTAATTTAGTAATATTGGTCTTACACTGCACAAATGCTGCGTCTTATGCTGATTGGACTTTAAAAAGTTATATTTTTCTGTTTATTATTAAATTTGGCTTGCATCTTTGTATCTAATAAACGTCAAATACAGAAAATTTGCTATTCCTTTATATGCAGAGAAAATTAAACTGATATAACCTTGTCTTACTTTGTGAAAAAAAACCCATAATATATTCAATTATATTCTTATGAGAATGTAATCATATTATAATATGTATTATGATCTTGATTTTTTTTGCCACTACTGACATTGACCTCATGGTAAGTCGTATGGCTGGTCAAATCAAAATAATTTTGTCCGAAAAGAAATATTGAATTATAAAAATGTAATTCGTCAATCTTAATCCGCGAAATTTTGAGAAGGAAAAATGGATACTTGAAAGTAACATTTACACTGTGAAATTGGTCGCACCCTGAGATGAATTAAAAGCTTAACCCCGAGTGAAACCCAGAGTTGGGTTTAGATAGAACCCAAGTCAGGATTGGCTCTGATTCGACCAATTACAAACTGCAATTAGAAAGCTTTCTCTCTGTAGCAGACAGATTACTAGCAGATCAGCTGTGAAGAGGAGATGTAAATTTTGAAAATTCTAACTTTACGTAGATACATTATTTGTATAGTATGTTTATTTCATACCTTTGATAAAATTTGACACTACAAATAATTCCCGAGATTTTAAATGTAAAAAATATAAAAGTTTTTTCGAAATTTACTATCATCAGCTGCTGAAGACCCGAGCCTCGAAGAGAAAAAAAACCCAAGGTGGTTGGTTTTTACTAAACTCAAGGCCATCCAAAACCCGGGTCTTCACTTGAGCTTTACTTGAGTCTAAGCAGACGCAAAGACCGGGTTTTACTCGGGTTTAAGCTTTTAAAATCTCACCTCTGAACGCAAAGTTATATATAAGAATTGACTTCACCTGTTTGGACTGCGTAGCATTTGTGGTATTCAGAGCACTGGAAAGTCTTAAAAAAAAAAATAAAACTATAATCAGTGAAGAAAATGAGGAAGGACTTATTATAACATTTCATTATTACATTTTGATTTTCTTTTGATCTTTTTTTAATTTGTCTTAGAACATTATATTTACCTCTAACACAGGATGAATAAGGGTAGTATGGGAGGTATGATCAGGTATTAATGAACCAGCAGACTCTAAAAAAAAACTTTTTAAATTGCACTTCTTAGGCTGGACATATGTATACTGTATACAATACATACATTAACTTTTGTCTTTCTTTAAAAAAAAAAGTACTAAAATCATGGCTATTTTCAGGAATTTTTCCCCGGGGGGGGGGGTAAAAATAATCTAAGGGTGGCTCAGCACCCATTTTGGGCCCAACAAATTCCTGGAAACCAACGATTTTACTGTTCCGTGGGGGACTGAGCTCCATAGCCCCCCCCCCCCCTAAGAACGAACGCCTTTGACTAAAGTACTAAACCTGTTGTATGTGGAGTAGGTTCAGCAGAGGATTGTAAGATAATTCCGACAACAGACCTACAAATTATCATTATTATTATATGTATAGATTCTACAGAATTCTTATTTGTAATAGTGATTTTAATTCCATTTAAGTTATAAAGAACAGACTTCAAGCTCCGTTAGTTCTATTCTCAAAAAAAAAGATTCTTGATCTGCCTGCCGCGATCTTAATAAGTAACTGTAGAAATGAATCAACTGAAGAATGTTCTACAGACTTCTAAACTGTAGAAAAAAATGATCTGTAGAATGTTCTAAAGACATCCAAACTGTAAAAATAAATTACCGGTAGAATGTTTTGCAGATGTTTAAACTGTAGAATTAAATTACTTATAGAATGCTTAGCAGTTTTCTATACTGTAGACAAAAATTACCTGTAGAATGTTCTGCAGATTTCTAAACTGTAGAAATAAATCACATGTGGCATGTTCTTCAGATTTCTAAACTGTAGAAATAAATTACCTGTAGAATGTTCTGCAGATTTCTAAACTGTAGAAATAAATTACCTGTAGAATGTTCTACAGACTTCTAAACTGTAGAAATAAATTACCTGTAGAATGTTCTGCAGATTTCTAAACTGTAGAAATAAATTACCTGTAGAATGTTCTACAGACTTCTAAACTGTAGAAATAAATTACCTGTAGAATGTTCTGCAGATTTCTAAACTGTAGAAATGAATTACCTGTAGAATGTTCTGCAGATTTCTAAACTGTAGAAATAAATTACCTGTAGAATGTTCTGCAGATTTCTAAACGACGTGGAAGCGTAAGTGTAGAATTTCTTGCTTCTCTGAACATGAGATGTTTGCTGTGATATTTTGTTAAGAAATTTAGTCTTTTCCACAAACTCTTAATTTCTAATTTCTATATACAACCGAATGTCGTAGACCTTGAAAATTTTAAACTTTGAATTCTGTAATATAACATAATCTAAGGTTGAAATTTTAAAATTAATTTCTTTGTTGTCTTTAAATTGGGCAACAAACGAGTTATCAAGTGTATAAACAATATTGCGCAAAACGTATATTTCTCAAACTTTTATAAAATAAGTTTCTTCACATTTGGTTCCCATATGAGCTTACTGTTATTAAAAATGTTGGATGATCTCTCTTTGAAAGGAATTGAGTTTTTCCCACAAAATTTAAATTTTAAATTTTATATCTAAACAACCCAATGATATAGACCTTAGATATTTCAAACTATGACGTCTGTTATATCAAACAATATAAGTTTGAAATATCAAAGGTTTACATCATTTGGTTGTAAAAATATAGGTATTAGAAAATTGGGATTTGTGGCTTAGACTCAATTCCTTTCCCGAGTTTTTTTTATTTAAAAGCTAAGATTTTCATTTCAAGGATCCTAAATGCATGTAATGTAAATTTAGGTATTTTCATAATTTTAGCGTACCTTTCATGGTTGCCATATTGCGGTGACATGGACGAGAGTATTCGCTTTTTAACAGTGTTCACAAGAATTAAAGCTGAAATTTAAACAATTATTGGTCAAGGAGAAATTGCTTAATCTATACTCGAAGACAGAATAAGTAATTAACTCATTTTACAATTTTTATCTCTGGTTCTATAAGAATATTATTCTTAATTAAATATTATTTAAATTTATTAAAAATTACCTAGTACACTTTTATCAATCTCAAGACTTGACGGAAGTCCTCTGGGGATTGAATTCTAAACATTTGTCGTAAATAAGATAGATGCAGCCGAATGATAGAGTGTTCAACGAAACATGACAGTGGCAAGACAACTTGATAGTCGTCTTTGATCTTGGGAATAATTTGCGGCATTTTATGCGTAAAGCTAATTTTAGAAGTACAATTCTAGAGTTCTAATATTGACAGCACAAAAAAAGCAGATCACATTTTGGAAAAGTCAGGAATAGAAGAATTTGTGTTTTATGTTTCCAGGCTCATACATGTAAATATAGGTTGAAGAACGAATGCCGCAAATAATTTCAAAGTTCTAAGACGACCTTAAGGCAGTCGTGGGACACCCAGTAGCTTAACGAAAGCTATAATTACCTGAAGAGGTTGAAGAAGATGGTTCCCTGGTTTCCAATATTTACCTCAAAACATGAAAAAATTTAAGATTTTCGAGAAAAAGATATTTCGTAAAGGGACTGTAAGCATAATTTCAACTGACCTTCCATGCAAAGATGGCAATGCCCGATTTACAACGGTACCCTTGAAACCTTTTTCTGATCAAATTATAAATTATGTATCAATGTTTTTGTTTATTTAAACTGCTTATTTTTATTTGCGGGTTCTCTGCGAAAGTGGCTTTCGCATTCCGGCCTTGTTCATAAAAAGCAACGGAGAAACTCACTTTTAGAGTCAGAAAAACGACGGTTTCTTTCACACTTTATATTTGATTAAGGTTTAAATTTTTCAAGGGTACCACTGTAAATCGGACATTGCCATCTTTGCACGATGTGTCCCTTAAAATTACGCTTAATTAGTCCCTTTAACACAAAAATCAAGCTGGATCTCATTTCTAAATTACTCTTATTACAAAAGACAATGTGTTTTATCAGAAAAGATTTTTCTAGAGGTTAATTTATTAGTAGATATGCGTGAAACCATGTTTATTCAGAAAAAGTTTATAATTTCTTAAATTCATTTAGTTATTTATCTATATATATTTTGCTTGTCTGTTTGTCCGTTTGTATCCAATAAATGCCAAAACGGCTAAACCAATCGGGTCCAAATTTCGTGGGGGAACTCACATGACCCCAGGGAAGGTTTATGTTGGCTCTGAATTACAAAAAGTTGTCTCCAAAAAAAATTGAAAATCCTTTCAAAAATATTATTAAATCCGCAAACTATTTTTTGGCCATTGATTTATATTGTGCAAAGAGAAGATGCTCACAGATGAAGCCAAAATACTAAGATATAATGCAAGTGGCCGCGAAGCGCCCTAATAGCCTAGTTACTTATATGTAAGTGAGATTAGATGAATACCTAAAATACTTTCTATCTCGGGTAGGAAAGGTTGCGGTCCACAGAGCACAGATACCTTTGTTTAAAAGTTGAAAATTATAATAATTTAAAAATAATAATAATTTTCTAAACTGTAGAAATAAATTACCTGTAGAATGTTCTTCAGATTTCTAAACTGTAGAAATAAATTACCTGTAGAATGTTCTGCAGATTTCTAAACTGTAGAAATAAATTACCTGTATCTACAAGTGACCAAACGAAAGGGTACTGTAGGACTCTAGAAAAATAAGATATTTCCAGGTTCTATTATCAATAAAACAGTAGACTTGTTAATAATAAAATACAAAAATAAAATTAATTCTAATATCAATCTGAAATCAATTTCTACATATGTTTAAAAGTTAAAAGTTAAAAAAGTCCAAATTATTTTCAGTTCTGTTTCTAATCTTTAATCGACAAAGGAATCGTTTTTTTGGCACAAACTTAACTTTTTAAATCCAAATATCTTTTCAACCTGACGGTGTAAACCTTTGATATTTCAAGCTCAGATTATTCCCTCTAAAGACTACAACATTGGGTTGCAATTGAATTTGACAATCTAAGTTTGTGTTTAAGACTCCATTGCTTTGATCTTATCAGTTGTGGTTATGTTTCCTGCAGGGTTACCCTTAAATGATGATACTTTAATAACGACCTAAAAGTCTTTAAATATAACGACCTGCAGATTTAATTTAGTTTTCTACCTTGAACTTCTGTCTTTAAAACTCATGTTAAATGGTTTTGCAAAGAAAAACTAAATTTTCCAGCTGCTGGGAGCCATGAACGTAAGAAAGAGAATGAACAATATCCATACAGTTAAGGTACTAATGGAAGGAAAGTTAATTGCGGTTGCGTATACTCTGCGTACATATCGGAACCAGTTCTCTTTGGGCGGTATTTGTAAACAAGTATAGATGCATCACTCATCAGTGTTCGTCTGGTATCCGAGGAGGATAAAAGCATTTAATTTTGATCATTTTAAAAAATACACATAATAGTGTCCTATGACCAGAATATTTCATAGATTATTTTTGTGAAAATTGCAATTCCATGTCAGGCTGTGACATCCGTCTTGTGTTTACTTTTCCGCCCAAAGACAGTACACTGCAGTACAAAAAATGAGTACACCTCTGAAATAACTTTCCTTGCATTAGTACCTTGCATACAGTCGTCTCTGAAATCTCATCCTCTGTGGGTAACCCTGTAGCGTATTTACCTTGACAGGAAGGAAGATGGGCGTATCTGAGAGAGAAGAAGGATATTCCGTCCTGATAAAACAGGATAGAAGGGACAGTTCATCAGTATGTAACCCCCACCAGTTACTTGTAGCACAAACTATACATTGTATTATTATGTTGTATAATTTCAACTGATATTTAGGGTTCGTTCTGTTCTACAGTCGACGTTAATAATAAGCATTAATAATAAAAAGTCTTATTCATTGTATATATATAATCGCCAACCACTGTATAAAAGTCAATTCCACAATAAAAAAATGGTCCTATGTCATATCTTTTATCTAGAAGGCCTGGATTTTGTAGTCGTATTTTCAAGATTCCCTGTAGCTGTGTTGCAGGAGGCATGAATTATTATTGTTCAAAATATTTTTGGATTATAAATTATTAACCAGTTACCTATTTTGCCAGCAACAAAAACAGCCCCATATGTACTGTCAACAGCCTAAAGATATATATATATATATAATTTTATGAATAAGTTTGTAGGTAGGAAGATATGACAATAGTACGGGTAGATAGGGAAAAGGGGAAGTGAATGTAGATAGTTAAAGCTTTAACCGGAAGACTAGGGATTTTCGTCAATTCTGAAATACTGCTGATATATTTTTGTAATTTTAGGCTGCATTATTTAAAAAATGTAACTTGAAAATTGTTCAGAAATAATTCTATTGCAAATCTAAAATACCTACAAAGATTTCATAGAAAATTATTCTTAAGTTTTCTATGAAGTTAGCTTTAAGGATATGAAGGTAGACAGGTTCAAGGGTATGAAGGTAGAAGAGGTGTGAAGGTATGGATGGTAGAAAAGTTTAAGAGTGTAGATGAAGAAGAAGAGTAAAAGCATAGAAAGGTATAAAGGTATATGGGTTTGAAAGTGAGAATGTATAAGGGTATGAAGATAGTAAGGTTTAAGGGTATGAAAGTGAGAATGTATAAGGGTATGAAGATAGTAAGGTTTAAAGGTGTGAAAGTGAGAATGTATAAGGGTATGAAGATAGTAAGGTTTAAAGGTGTGAAAGTGAGAATGTATAAGGGTATGAAGATAGTAAGGTTTAAGGGTATGAAAGTGGGAATGTAAAGGGGTATTGACGGTTTACCTCTGTATAGTTCTCCAAGTAGGGTTGGAGAGCTCCGGATTCTTGAGCACAGATTACATCAGCTCCACCAATCAGATCTCCGAACAGAACAGATTTATCACTAGATCCAAATAAAAAATATAAAATTCTTTGTAAGACCCTTTTTCAGATTGAAAAGATTTCTTGAAAAATCAAGATAGAATTAAAAAATAGGTTTTAGATGGATTGAAAAAATAAGAGATCGATTGGTTTGAGCTTGGATTAAACTGGTGTGGTATTTGATGGACTTTCATTTAGAAATTAAAAATGAATTTTTATTGATATCTGATGGATTACATTTAAATGCTGGAGAAGGATGAATTGGATTGAATTGGTGGAATTTCAATGGATCAAATTGGATCAAATCTGATGGATTAGATGGATAGCATGGTTCAGTTGGATATGATGCATAAGATGGATACAAGATGAATATATGATGGATATAGGACGGATATTGGATGGATTGGATGGATATTGGACGAATATAGGATGGATATAGGATGGATATAGGATGGATATAGGATGGATATAAGATGGATATAGGATGGATATAGGATGGATATAGGATGGATATAAGATGGATATAGGATGGATATAGGATGGATACAGGATGGATACAGGATGGATATAGGATGGATATAGGATTAATGTAGGATTAATGTAGGATGGATAATATGGGAGAAATTTTCCGAGATTGCATATTTCATTAAACTGTTGGAATTTGTTGGATTTTATCAAAAAATGCTAAAATTTAATTGGATTATATTTGGTAGATTTTATAAAAATGTCGATATTAACTGGATTATATTGGGTAGATTTTATTAAAATGTCGATATTAACTGGATTATATTTGGTGGATTTTATAAAAATGCCGATATTAACTGGATTATATTTGGTAGTTTTTATTAAAATATCGATATTAACTGGATTATATTTGGTGGATTTTATAAAAATGTCGATATTAACTGGATTATATTTGGTAGATTTTATTAAAATGTCGATATTAACTGGATTATATTTGGCGGATTTTATTAAAATGTCGATAATAGCTGAATTATATTTGGTAGATTTTATAAAAATGCCGATATTAATTGGATTATATTTGGTAGATTTTATTAAAATGTCGATATTAACTGGATTATACTTGGTAGATTTTATTAAAATGTCGATATTAACTGGATTATATTTGGTAGATTTAATGAAAATGCTGATATTTTGATTGGACTATATTTTGTAGATTTTATAAAAATGCCGATATTAGATGGATTATATTTGTTGCCTGGGTTGCAGTCCGGAGAGCAAATGATCAATAACTGGGAACGCTGATCTTAGTTCATACTTTACACGATCTGAACAAATATAGTTTTTAGTTTTTAATTCAACTTTTGTGGTAAAAACATACTTTTTAAGTGAGAAATTGTGCAGCATAATCGATGGTTATCGTGCTTACCAAAAATAAACTGAAAAGAAAAAAAGAAAAAATATTAAAGGAAATAAAACGATTAAGGGCGAAAGTGAAAACATTAAACTGTTACTGCAATATATCGCAGAATAACTTGAATTTCATATCAATTCTTGTTAAAATTTCTTTTAAATAAAGGAATTAAATCTTTGCCACAAACTTAAATGTTCTGATGACTATATCACTGTAACCTGATGGTGTTAACCTATGATATTTCAAACTTAGATTATCTAAACTACCAAAATTCATAGTTTTTGTTTTATCTAAAATAATAAATTTGTTACCTATATTTCTGAGTGCTATTAGGTCATCAAGCCCGCAGAATAAAACCAAACTCTAAAGGTAAAAGAGGTAAAAGAGGTAAAAGAGGTAAAATAAATTTTAAATAATTTAAAAAATTTGAGGTTTAAATAGGAAATTGTAAATCATGATTGGTATTTAAATCAGAATATGTTGGAAATGTCATCAAGATAGAATGACTTCAAATTTAACGGTTCTTATTTTTCTACAATTAATAAAATAAACCGTAATTAGCAACAGTGTCAAATTTGCAGATTAAAACATTAAATTATCGTTAATGATAAACCACCGTTATAATTTACCAGTGTCAACAACCTAAACGTTAATGAAGGGCTAAGAAAGTGTTCAATTATTAGTACAAAGACCGAAACAAAACGGAACGATTTACCTGATGGCCCTCGTTAACGAACGTAGAAAGAAAAATAAAACGTGCTGACAAAAATTATCACAAACACTTACAACTCATTAAAAAACGTTTTCGCTGCGATGTCATAATTACAAGTTAAGAGTTTGTTCAGAAGCATATTAACCCCTGAACTTATCAACTATTATATCTATTTCTGACTATGCATTATATTTTGGTAGAACTGGGCGTCGTTAATGGTAGTTTATTCAAGGAACGAACAGGATTCCCGTAAACGATGCCATCGTTCCGAAAAATTAACGAATCAAAAACGCATTCTATAAAATATTTGAATGTTCATAAATTGACATGAAATGTACAATAATTGGTATGAAAAAAACCGCTCTTGAATCGTTAATATATTGGCCCCGAAATAAGAGCTTGTCCAACCTTAATTTTAGGACAGATATGAATCCGAGTCCTAATTATCTTGGGTTATTAAGTACAAAAGAGTTCCCTGTTTAGCACTGTGACTATGTGTAATATGTGTTTCAAAAACTAAAAAAAAAAATTAAATTAACCTGAAAAATACAGTCCAGAAGTCTATGTACATGGAAGTCCCCAACAGAATCCAAGGGAACCACTATGATAAGCCTTAACATCAAATCTATGTTAAAATATTTTGTTTCAAAAATAAAATATTTAAAAATATCTAGTTTACCTGATACTGTTATGATAGTCTCTCCATTGTATTCTACATTCTCTAAACATTTAGCAAAAAATATTACACTATAGTTTCGTCTGCCTTTCTCTGTTGCATTAAACCACATATTGGGTACACTAGACGGGCTGATACTAGTAGCACTACACCAGGCAATCTGTGTACTGGTTCAGATCATGAAACTTTTCAAGTTATGTGATTAGTTTAGTAGATTTATATCAAATATTAACAATTTTAGTAGCAACGGGTTAAAAGTAGGAAAATGTCATAGTGACTCTCACACCGTTTAACACCGCTTGGTATTGAATCATAATGCTTTGCCCGTGGAATTTCAAAAATGTCCAAAATTGCTTTAGCCTGTCACCCCCCCGGGGTACCATGGGTTCCCTCTAAAATATTCAGCTAATATATATGAGGAAAGCGCTTTATTAGATAGATATTCAATGATCTACCTTGTAACTGTGTTTAGAAGTGTGACGTCATGAGATGACCCAAACATTGCTACTCCGTTCAGTGAGGCCAACAGTGCAAAAGGTACTGAAAAGTGGACAGCCTAATCATCTATGATATTAACAATATTACTTTTAATGGAAAAATAAGTTTTTAATTTAAAATTGTTGATTTAAAAAATACCTGATTTTAGGTCACCATGTTTTCTTGTAAACAACGGTAGTCCGCCATTTATAGATAAACAGATTAAATACGTAGACATTTTAACCTTTAGCAGATATATTTATAGATAAACAGATTAAATACGCAGACATTTGAACCTTTAGCTGATATATTTATAGATAAACAGATTAAATACGCAGACATTTTAACCTTTAGCAGATATATTTATACATAAACAGATTAAATACGTAGACATTTTAACCNGATAGATAGATAGATAGATAGATAGATAGATAGATAGATAGATAGATAGATAGATAGATAGATAGATAGATAGATAGATAGATAGATAGATAGATAGATAGATAGATAGATAGATAGATAGATAAATAGATACATAGATAGATAGATAGATAGATATATGGATGAATAGATTGATAAATAGATAGATAGATAGATAGATAGATAGATAGATAGATAGATATATATATAGATAGATAGATAGATAGATAGATAGATAAGGGGGAAGTCCCCCACCCAAAAAAAATTGGGGGACGGCGCCAATTTTCCCACAAAATTAATATTTTTTAGAAAAAATAAAATCTTGTTAACACATTTTCCAACTTCCTGCTCATGGTTTTAAAATAAAATTTACCAAATGCCTTGTAAAAAATTCCAGGGGGAGGGAAATCTGTTGCCTGGGGGGGGGAATAAAAAAGGTACATATCATTTATATTTACAAGAAGAAGCTGGAAGAAACAGACTCCTAGAATCTGTATATTATTATTATATTCAGTTCATCTAAACACATCCAGTTGTCAACACTTAGACGATTGAACACATTTTCCTTTTATTCAGCAATTTAACATTTTAATGAGGAACTCATTTTTCTACTGTTACAAGCTTAGATTCACTGTATAAAATATACACATTTGTTTACAATATAGCTGAATTATTATTATTATTAATATTATCATTATTATTATTATTATTATCTATAAAATCTTCTTGAAAAGACTTTTTAACTTTCGCTAGTACTTAAAATTGTTTTTGGTTTTAAGTTAGTATTTAGAAATATTGGCTAATGGTTGGTGTATAACGAATACATCAATGCGTAGTTTTTTACTTAAAACCCACTGTGCTATCTTGTGTGTTATACAACTTGAAAATTTTATGAATGATCATATATGTATTAGAAGATACAAAAAACATTAGTTGTTGTGTCAAAATAGTTGAAATTTGTTACATGTACCAATCAACTCAGTATACAGGGTGTCCCACGAAGCATGACAGTTTGTAAATAGTTTTGAATGTCGTCTTCCATACACTGTATTAGATTTCAAAGGCTGTTTGCAGTTTATTTCGTTTAAAAAATCTTTTTCTCAAATATATTTTACTTTGAAATAAATTTTACTATAATATGACTACTAAATAATAATTTTATTATTGTCTTTGGTATTAAACAACTTAACAAATTATGGAAGAAGAAACTAATTACCAACTGTCATGTTTCGTGAGACACCCTGTAGCTTAGTCAAGTCAGGAAATATTCTCTTAGTTCTAAGATATTCAGAGCTGTAAACCTTTGTATCATGGAAACTCTTAATCCCGATCCTTTATCTAGAAATTCACAATACAAGAGTTCCCAGCTCTGTGTCCGAATTTAATGAATTTAAGCCACGTCTTAAATTCCCCAAAAACCGGTTTTAATTGACCGCCGGCTTAAATCTTGAACAATTTAATACAAATTTAACTGGAACCAATCATATTTGAGCGGCGGCTTAAATTTAAACCGCGGCTTAAATTCTTTAAATTTGGCCTCTGGTTCACTAAATTTGAGCAAGAAATTCTGAAAAAAAAGAAAAAAATACAATTTTGTTTAAGAATGAATATTTACAAACATATAAAATGTCGAACAGTCCTCAGTATACTTTGTAAGTATTTAACATTATTTTAAAAATAATTTTAATAATTATTATCTTATTTTAATTCAGTGTTCTGGGGCCAAATACAAAACTACATGATGAGAATCAGTTTGAGGTGATTCACGATAAAAAATATTTGAAAAGTAGAAAATAAAAAAGTGTAAAAAGAACCAAATGATTTGAGTTTTTTTACTACGAACTCAGATGTTATAATCTCTATAGCTTACCTTTTATATTTAAAATTTAGAATATTTTATCTATCAGAAATCATAGTTTGAAATAGCTAAAGTGTACGACATTGGGTTGCAAAGATTTTTTTTGGGTAGGCATGCATACTCAGTTCACTATCTAAACTATATTTATCTCACATAGATACAATTTTAAAGAATAAGAATATGTTCTGACAACAATTTAATTTGCTTGAGAGTGTTAAATTTACATTTAACATCTCATCTCATCCATAAATCTTTAAATTTTATTGTAATTGTAGACACTTCTGTCTGGTGGAAAATTTTAATTTTTAGCTTATTTTTCCAGTCTTTGTCATGTTCTCCTTCTCGATTTTTGTTTTTAATAATTTGTATTCAAAATATTAAAATTTATATCAGAGCTGTCAATCATAACTACTTCGAACCCCTGTCAAACTCAATCAATATGTCTTAATGGAACCTAACATTTGTTCAGCTCTAGCATGTTTTTATGCGGGAAACCTTCGGTCGAAAAAAAATTGTACAATCCTTACCGAGCACGACCTAGCGGGACCATGTACAGAGAGAACCATAAGCTGTGGAATAGGAAGACGACAATAAAATAATACTTAAGTGTATTTGATGTTGTTACAAAGCGAATATTTGTACTGCAGGTAACTTATTAAATCACTTCTTACATAAAATGACTCTGTTTACACTACACAATTGACGTGTCTTATATTAATTGGAATATTACTTGAGTCTATAAGTTGTCTTTCTATTCCAGAGTTTTCTGGTTCACACCATACCATATGTGTTTTTACACCAGGATGATTTTAGAAGCAAATAATTTGATTATTGTAGTTTGATAATAGTTGAAATGGTGAAGGATTATTCAAAGTCTGGAACTTCTACAGATATAATTGTTGAATCATGTATCATAGAACACAACTCATCCAGGTACATTCAGGGATATCATAGAACACAACCCATCCAGGTACATTTAGGGATATCATAGAACTAAACTCATCCAGGTACATTCAGGGATATCCTAGAACACAACTCATCCAGGTACATTCAGGGATATCATAGAACACAACTCATCCAGGTACATTCAGGGATATCATAGAACAAAACTCATCCAGGTACATTCAGGGATATGAACACAACTTATCCAGGTACATTCAGGGATATCATAGAACACAACTCATTTAGGTACATTCAGGGATATCATAGAACACAACTCATCCAGGTACATTCAGGGATATCATGGAACACAACTCATCCAGGTACATTCAGGGATATCCTAGAACACAACCCATCCATGTACAGTTAGGGATATCATAGAACACAACTCATCAAGGTACATTCAGGGATATTTTTCACCCTTCATCCTTCCTTTATCATAATACTACATTTTTCTTAATCCCTGATAAGTCTTTGTTCTTCATCCTTCATCTCCTAAAACGTTCATACTTCGGGATATTTTATCCTTCATTCTTCACAATTTTTCATATTTTATCCTTCATTCTTCAGCTTCATTCTCCATTCTTCATTCTCCATTCTTCATTCTTCATTCTTAATTCTTTATCTTTCATTCTTCATCTTTCATTCTTAATTCTTCATTCTTTATCTTTCATTCTTAATTCTTTTTTCTTCATTCTTCATTCTTCATTCTTTATTCTTCATTCTTCATCTTTCATTTTCATTCTTCATTCTTCATTCTTCATTCTTCATGTTTTATTCTTCATCTTTTATTCTTGATTCTTTATTCTTGATTCTTCATCCTTCACCCTTCATCTTATCAGTTGACTTTATTCTTTATTAAGCTTTACTCAATATCTAAAATGTTTACAAGCCTTTTATGGATAAATCTAAACCTTTAAACTTGTTCAACTTTAATAAGTATTGGTGTGCCTACCAGAGAAGACCATGTCCCTGACCTAGTTGAAGAAGAAGATGATAAACTAGACTGGGATGCTCGAACTGTGGGTCTAGTCCTCTCATCCTTCAGGTTTACGTAGAGGGTTAATTATTGAATGCATCGTTAGAAAAAAACTTATTAGTAATAACTTTTTAAATCTTTTATATAAAATAACAGAGAATGAGTTTTTTAAATTATAATATCTGTTAAATCTATTCATGATAATCAACTGTTTTTATTTGATAATCAGGAGAATAATACTATCATATAAGTAAACTAAAAAGGTCTTTTTGTTACACTTATTATTTTTTTACATTTTCTTATGCGTTGGCGTTTCGACCCGCAAAATTTAATAAAAACCGGGTTTTTTTAATTGGGCACTGAAGAGTTTTGGGAATTCTAGTATCAGCAATATCGTTGATCATTGAGATGGATTTGTTGTAATTCAGGGTAGTATGTGTATTTTAGAATGAATAAATAATCCTTTTTTATTTGTTTAAGCTAACGCTTTAGTATCATTACAATTTTTCTGAAATCAATAAACAATTTGGTGTGTTTAATCATAATTTTATTAATAATGCAGAAGTCTGACGGTGGAATTTTTAGAAATTATATTTCTTTTTAGGAAAGGTTTTCGTTTGCCAAAATAACTTATATTTTGCATATTTTTCTTATTTCTGAAATAATCAATTTACCAACTGTGTTTCCACAGTTGGGGATATATTACTACACAGCTGATAGGAGGAAGACTGTCTGAAATATTCGGATTCAAAATAGTTTATGGATTAGGTCTTTCAATCCCTGGACTTCTTATGCTCATACATCCTATAGCTGCCCAGACAGACGTTAAGGTCGGATAAATATATTTTAAAATTGATACTTTTTAAAGTTTTATAATTTCAGCTGTTTATAGCTCTAAGAGTGGTTTTCGGAGTACTGACAGGAGTAACATGGCCTTCCATGCATGTTATGACAGCAAGGTAATAAAATAGTTGACATGTAGTTTATAAATTACTCGTACATGTCGTAATCGTAAATGATTTTGTTATTTGTCGTAAATGATTTTGTTATTTGTAATTGTTTTTACGGATATATATTTTTTCTATATTGCGATAATGCATTGATCTCCTTTATTGAGAAATCAAACATTGATCCTCAAATTGAAAGTGTCCATGTTGGATATCGAGATCAAACATTCCAGATTAATACTCCACACACAAATTTTGTTCTGAGGACAAAAAAATTTTTAGATAAAAATTAGTTAACCTTTAACTGTCTAAACTTTTTTTCTGAAATATTGCTATAAGTATATTTTGATTTAGATGGGTTCCAATGACGGAGAGAAGCAGCTTTGTTGGTCTCTTTTAAATCAAGATTTAAAATATTTTTATTTTAAACCTCACTTCTTCATTTTTATTTCTGTACACTTGATAATTCTTTATATGATAATCATATTAATTAATCAGAAAGTAAAAACTCGTCTTAATTTGGAATAATATTTCCTATCAAACAATCTTTTTTATAAATATTGTTAATAATATTATTCAAAAATATTTTAATGATAAAAAGAAAAACTTTGATATTTCTTGTTCAGCTCAGAGTTATTTCGGATCCACTTTCGGGCTTATTCTTACCTTTCCTATGTGTGGATATATTATTGAAAGGTAAATCAATCTTAAAGGGACAGTACGCGTAATTTCAAGTAACCCTTCATCCAAAGGAACAGTGCACGTAATTTCAAGTAACCATTCATGCAAAGGGACAGTGCGCGTAATTTCAAGTAACCGTTCATGCAAAGGGAAAGTGCGCGAAATTTCAAGTAACCCTTCATGCAAAGGGACAGTGCACGTAGTTTTAAGTGACCCTTCATGCAAAGATGGCAAAGCCCGATTCACAACGGTACCCTTGAAACCTTTATCTGATAAATAATGTGAAAGACATATTGTCTTTTTTCGAGGATTAAAAGTGTTTGTTTTTATATGATGCTTTTCTGCAGTAGAAATGCGCAAGTGACTTTAATTTTAAACATTGATAACTAAATCATACTTGATCAGACAAAAGTAAAGGGGTACTGTTGTAAATAGGGAATCGCCAACTTTGCAACTTGAAATAATGCTTACAGTCCCTTTAAATAGGAAATTTTTTTCAAACATGATTCTCTTTCGGCCTTGTTCTAATCTTTTCGATAAAACTTTTTACTTTCGGCATTGACGTATCTTACATTAGATTTTTCTGATGTCTTTTTAGAATTATTTGAACTTTTTGTCTCACTTCTAATTTTGAAGGATAATAGCCTCCCCATAACTTTAGATTCCTAAAGCACAACTTTTTTAGTTTTGGTTGGGCTGCCTGTTACTACGTTATATTTTGTATAACAATGTGCTGGTCATTGGCCTGGTTTACTCTCATCCATGATTCCCCCGACCTTCATCCATAGTAAGCACATCTTATTCGTATATTATACAGAATGTACAAAGTAGAGAGAGACGAGTTGAAGGTCGTCTTAGATATTTAAATTTTTTGCGGCATTAGTTCGCCAAATTACTTAAACATGTATGATATTTAAAACTATAACTACAAATTCTCAATATTTTCCTAGCCTTGGCATTTCCAAAAAGGCAAAACCATATTTTCATTATTTTATTATAAACTCTAGAATAATACTTCTAAAACTAGGTTTACTGATAAATGTTGCAAATTATTTCAAATGTCAAAGACGACCTGGGAGACCCTATACTAGGCATTCATTTCCAGTCTCTCTTTCTCTCTGACATGTGTAATGTGTCATTAGTAACATGTCTTGTGTAACGTGTTGTGCGTAACTTGGCATACGTGTAACATGTCATGTGTAACGTGTCATGTGTAACGTGTCATGTGTAACGTGTCATGTGTAACGTGTCATGTGTAACGTGTCATGTGTAACGTGTCATGTGTAATGTGTCATGTGTAACTTGTCATGTGTAACGTGTCATGTGTAACGTGTCATGTGTAATGTGTCATGTCATGTATAACATGTCATGTGCAACGTGTCATGTGTAACATGTCATGTGCAACGTGTCATGTGTAACATGTCATGTGCAACGTGTCATGTGTAACATGTCATGTGCAACGTGTCATGTGTAACATGTCATGTGCAACGTGTCATGTGTAACATGTCATGTGCAACGTGTCATGTGTAACATGTCATGTGCAACGTGTCATGTGTAACATGTCATGTGCAACGTGTCATGTGTAACATGTCATGTGCAACGTGTCATGTGTAACATGTCATGTGCAACGTGTCATGTGCAACGTGTCATGTGTAACATGTCATGTGTAACATGTCATGTGTAACATGTCATGTGTAACATTTCATGTGTAACGTGTCAACTGTTAGCGTAACATGTCGTGTGTTACGTGTAGTAATGTGTAATATATCGTGAGTAATGTGTCGCATGTAACAAATCATGGTGTAACGTATTATTTACAGGGTGCTGAGAGAACAATTTTCCTTTAATTTTCACAATAAAGGTGTTATTGGAAAGCTCTGTATATCAGTTATTTCAAGGTTTTTTCTTCCTAAGTCTCATAATTTTTGTGTCAAAGTCACTTTTTTCAGAATAAGTGGAAAATAAATTTCCGGGATTTTTAAAATTTTAATCTTTTTCACGAGTCACAGAAGTTCGTAGTAAGATTTTGATTCCACTGGAGACCACCGGAGGGAATTCATTTTAACTGGAGGGGTTTGAAAAAATGCTTTTTACAATTTAAAACTTTACGCAGGGTGATTTACATTCCACTGGAGGGATTCAGATCTTATTCACATCTTATTTTTATTTTTTCATAAAATTTGAAAAAAGGAAGATTTATTATTTTAGTATAAGCTGTTTTCCTTAGGTTTCTTTGTAAACCAATATTTTGGATCAGCAATAATTATTTTTTAAGCTAGAGCAGTCTAAAAAAATTAGTATTGAAAAAAAAAAAGAAAGCTTCAATTTTTCTTGAAAATCAATCGGTATATTTCATAGCTCGTTTTTTCATCAAAAAATATTTGATCCAACCCATCTGGGCAAATTTTTTAAAAACTTTTTAGATTTTTAGATTTTTAGATTGTTTACTTATACTCAAAGAAGGGGTTGTATGAAAAAAAAATTGCAAGACCTAGAAAGAAAAACATTTATAACTTGAAATAACTGAAATAAAGAGCTTTTTAATGACACCTTGATTAAGAAATTGAATGAAAACTGTATCATAGAACGTTTAACATGTTAAAATTACATATTCTGGTTATGTTTCTGCATACTTGTCTACTCAATTTAAATAACAAAATGATTAAATATTTATAAAGTATTTCTGAGGAGGAGAAGAGAGATCTTAGTCAACTTCAGGTATAAAAAAGAGTAAAAAGCGGAGTCTTTGACACAAACCCAAATTTTCTAATCCCTATATCTTTGCAAGCTGATGATATTAACCTTTGTTACTTCAACTAGAACTTGGGAACAATAAACATTAAACATAGCTTTACCTGGAGATCAAATCAATTTTTCAACGAAGCTAAGAATATTTATTTGGTTAAAACGGGATTTCTCGATAAAAATTGAAAGCCTTTATCATTTTAGATTAGAACGTATATGTATATTTCTCACAATTAAAACCACCATAAACTTAATGGAATATTGTTCTGGAGGTGGCATTTATTTTTAGGATTCTTTAGTTTTGATTTTTGAATTATACCTATCTCAGGATTCAATAATGATTTTACTCTAACACAATTTTCTAAAAAGATTTCCTGGAATTCGGTTTCACTAAAATGTTGAAGTTCAGATAATATTTTAGATTACAAGACAGAAACATGTTCCCTGGAAATCAATTCTATCCTCTCCCCCAGTCTGGGGAACACTAATTACAGGTTATAGTATTCAGAGGCATATACAATATCATACCCTGCAGGGATATGTAAACTCAAGATCAAGCATTGATCTTCATATTATGCAGTTCAATGTCCTGTAGCCTTCATACCTGCAGGGATATGTAAACTCAAGGGATCAAACATTGATCTTCATATTATGCAGTTCAATGTCCTGTAGCCTTCATATCCTGCAGGGATATCTAAACTCAAGGGATCAAGCATTGATCTCCAATTCAAAAGTGTCAACATTGGATATTAAGATCATGAATTCAAGATTATCAATAAATCATACAAAATATCCGTTTCTCAACATTTTCAGAGATTTCAGCCACCTTTCTTCAGTCTAAATAATAAAAAGACGACATTTAATTCACAGTTTTCTGTTTTTAATGCGCGCATCAAAATATTACTAGATATATGGTTATAAATTCGCTTTCAAGAAAGCAGGACACATTTCGGAAATATAAGACATTTATGTTGAAGTTTAATTTTCCATGTTTATTTTGACACCATCTGTTGTTATAAAAAAGATTATGATAAGGCCCACTGTAATAATGGTAAACATGTTAATTATGTGTGCAGACATAGAAGATTGGGTTTAGATTGCGATCAATACTAATAATCATTTAGTTGTGTTCAATATTAGAAAGATATTCAGAATAAATATTCAAAGATTGGATGAGAAAGATTGGATGAGAAAGATTGGATGAGAAAGATTGCATAAGAAAGACTGGATAAGAAAGACTGGATAAGAAAGACGGGATAAGAAAGACTGGATAAGGAAGACTTGATAAGAAAGACTGGATAAGGAAGACTGGATAAGAAAGACTAGATAAGGAAGACTGGATAAGAAAGACTGGATTAGAAAGACTGGATAAGAAAGATTGGATAAGAAAGATTGGATGAGAAAGACTGGATAAGGAAGACTGGATAAGAAAGTCGGGATAAGAAGACTGGATAAGGAAGACTGGATAAGAAAGACGGGATTAGAAAGACTGGATAAGAAAGACGGGATAAGAAAGACGGGATAAGAAAGACTGAATAAGAAAGACGGGATAAGAAAGACGGGATAAGAAAGAC
>NW_019397117.1:92682-101372 GCF_000591075.1 Eurytemora carolleeae
ATTTTATTTCCATCCTAGGGCCAAAAAACATATATACATTCACCCAGGGCAAACAATATATTTACATTTATGTAGGGTGTCCAAAAAATAAATATGTTTTTTAATATACTGGGTGTCCAAAAATATGGAAACAAATTTATAAACCTTCATTACATTTCAGTCTGTTTTCAATGGTGTTATTTTTTTAGATTTTGACATTTAACGCCATTTTGTTTTGTTAAATCTCAATATTGTGTATGTACAGTATGTACAGTATACACTGTTAATAGTGTGCAGCAGTGTACATTAGGGTGACACACGAAAAAGTTAAAGTGAAAAAATCAAAAGGTGCATACTGCAATCTGCATAGGTTCTAGTAGTGATGTCAACCCTTAGTATTGAAATGCATTTAAAATATTTGCTAACTTGATAAACTAAGGTGCAAGTAGTTCAAGGGAAAAATTTGGATTTTTGGTGAGACCAAATTTTGTACAGGCTGTATTTGGTTCTAAAAATTAAGATAAATGGCTAAAATTTTGCATACAGTCTCCAATCGTGGCCATTTAACCGGATCACATAGAAATTTGGGATCGGAGGTCATTGACCTCCATCACAGGTTTTGTCAAAAAAAAACGAAACAACTTGCATTGCTCTGATCAACTTTTCAAAAAAATGCTCATTTTGGGCCAAATCACCCATGTACTACTATGTACCATAGAATGCATCAAAAAAAAAACTGTTTCAACCCCCTTCATGTTTTACCCTAGTGCAAAGTGTACACCCAGTACATTACTGTTTTATTAGTTATCTTTTATCCTTTTTTATGTCTTCCTACTTATCCATAGATTATTGATGTTTACTGATTGAATTACCAGAAAAAAATATGTTTTCGATGTTTTTGAGATAAATTGAAAACCCTGCTTTAAAGAGAATTTACAGGAAAAATTAAAAGGGGGTACAGGCTGAAACCTGAGAATCTCAGGAGTTGAACGATACCTATTAGACATCTATCTGATGTTCCTGTCTCGAGAAATTGATGTAAAACTGTGTCAAATTTATACAAAAATTCAATATATTCATATTCAACAAATACGCAACCAATCTGAAAACGACGATATCCCACAGGAGCCTGAGAATCTCAGGTTTGCGCCTTTTTTAATTTTGCATTTTTAATAGATAATTGATAATATAATTAATATAGTCCGTATAGTTCGTATTACGTCACCAGAACTTCAGCCAATAAAAGTGCAGTATACTGGTCACGTGATTTCCGAATGTATCACGTGACAACGATACAGCACTGCCATCAGATATTGTTTTATACGTATCGTTCATTTTTCGTGTACAGTCCTTTTTTAAAGTGCATTTTAATTTAGGTAATTGTTCGGTGAATATCTTCAAAAAATAACAAAGTAATTTTTGAAAATTTATCCAAATTTCTATAAATAGTCAGGTTCGTTTTAATACTCAGATTTATTTTACTATCTGAGTATGAATTAAAATAGTATTTACAGTGATCCAAATTTTTCCAATTACTTCTTAAAGTGTAAAGCTAAAAGCAAGTCCTTTAATTTTTAAAAATGTAGATGTCTAAGGCTACAAAAAATATAAGTGAGTTGGAAACCAGCCCAATCTGAATTTTGGAATGTGATACCAACCATTTTAGAAATCATTTAACTTTGTATTGACAATATTTGACAGAATTTTTTAGAAGTTTTGTTTTTTTGATGGTGAAATATTCAGAAAAAGGTGAAAAATCGCGTCATTTTAACACCTTTCTTCAGCTCCATCCTGGAGAGGTTAAAGTAAATTTTTTTATTCAAACTCAATTCCATAACATTAAAAAAAATATTTTGGCAGTTTAGAAATGTCACCTATTTCTAAATATTTAATCATCAAAAAACTAAAAATTCGAAAAAACATTGTCAAATATGTTCAATACCAAGTTAAATGAATTTCAAAATGGTATCGTCATTTCAAAATTCCTAAACAATTGACAGACTTAACCCAATGTATCCAAGAATTTTTTAAAAANTATGTTAAAAAGTGCTTAGTGATTAAACTGCTTTAGATTGCTGCAATACCTGGGGGATAATTACTATTTCTTCCTATGGTCCGACTTATTTAAAGGTATTTTATGCTTTTTTTAAATCCGCGAGATTTTTAACTCATTTTAGATAATTAAACTTTTAACTGTAGCTGAGTAATAATAGCAATCATAATTTATTCAGATTGATCCAATGATCAAATAAAAACAGTAACGAAAATTCAAGAAATGTTTATAGCTAAGAAAAAAACTAAAATCTTAATAAGCTTGAAACTTGAAATGTTAGTGTACTTGACAATGCCTTGGTTATTTCTATGTATAAGAAACTTTTAACAAACCAGAAAAAATATAATTAAAGTAAACACAAATTTTATTTTAAATTGAAAATAAATTCTAGAAATTTTCTGAATTATTTTTGGGAAAAATTCAGGAACCAATCAAACTTTTTATGAAACTATAGTGTACTTTATCCTTCTTCCTCACTTCATCGTGAATTTCATAATGAACGTGCTATAAACTAATCATCGTGCTATAAAATTATATTAGCTGTACATTATAGCACGAGGGCTATAAAGTTTTGATTGGTTCTCGGATTTTCTCCAAAAAATTTAGGATATTTCCAAAATATTGTTCTTCAATTGAAATTAACTTTATATTTTGACTTCTGCTTTGTTTCAAAGCTTATTTGATCTAGAAATGGCCATTGAAATAAGGTAAGTACACAAACGTTTCATAAAATTACCTATAACACTATTATTTTGGCATGACGTGCTATAAAGTTTTTGGATTTAAATTTTCTCTACATCTCAAAGGTTCTCGCCTTTTTAGATTAAAGTTTGTACCTTGCTTCCAAAACCTTTATAACACTGCGAACCAAAATAACAGTGTTATAAATAGTTATTTAGCATTGTGCTATTTTATAAATCTAATTCAATATAAACGATTGTTACTTTATTGCACTTCTATAAGGAAATTTGCTCTGAAGTGACTATGATTGATACAGTACAAAATAGTTCCGTAAAATATATTATATTTAATATTTAAGTACGTGCTGGGTGTGGATATAAAAACTAACGGACTGATATCAGGTTTACCAATGATTGCGAGGTACAATAAATATTTAATATTTAAGTACGTGCTGGGTGTGGATATAAAAACTAACGGACTGATATCAGGTTTACCAATGATTGCGAGGTACAATAAATATTTAATATTTAAGTACGTGCTGGGTGTGGATATAAAAACTAACGGACTGATATCAGGTTTACCAATGATTGCGAGGTACAAGAAATATTTAATCAATCTTAAAGGGACTGTAAGCGATATTTTAAGTGACCCTCCATTTAAAGATGCCCGATTCACAACAATACCCTTCAAAGCTTTGTCTGATCAATTATGAATCAATTATGCGCACTTATAGTACAGGAAAACAAGAAATATCAGAATTAAGCACTGTTAAACCGTGAAAAACAACAAAATCTTTTTTGATAAGATATAACTTGAAGGGTTCGGCTGTGAATCTAGCATTGCCATATTTGCTCAGAGTCTTACTTGAAATTACGCTTACAGTCCCTTTAATTGAATTTATGTTCTAAATGTACTTTATTTCTAGGTACTTTGGTGGAGTACTGTTTGCCAGGTTCAGTGGTTACTTAATCAAATCTAGATATTTAACTCTTCTTTCTGGAAGGAAAATATTCAACACTGTCTCACAGGTTTCCATCAATTCTTTTTCTGGTATTTATTTGGGGTGTATATTTTCTAAAAAATATTTTTTCTCCCCGCCGCTCTTTAAAAAATCCTTTTTTCCAACATTTTTAAAAGGTTTTTTTTGCTGAGTCTCCAGTGACCCTCCATGCTAAGATTGTAATGCCCAATTCACAACGGTACCCTTAAGAGTTTGTCTGATCAAGTATTAATTATATCATTTTAAATTATCATTTCTGTACAAAAGTAACTAGCGCATTTTTACTGCAGGAAAACAAAATAAAATTATCAGACTTAAACACTTTTAAACCTAGAGAACGCCAATATCTTCCACATTACTGATCAGTTAAAGGTTTCAAGGGTACCGTTGTGAATCAGACATTGCCATTTTGCATGGAGGGTCACTTGAAATTATGCTTACACTCCCTTTAATCAGCACCAGTGCTCTGAAAAGTCGGTTTGAAATGATATAAATTTTTCATATTCCTATTTTATTTATATTTTAACATTTATTCTCTCAGGTGCTACCAAGTCTGCTTATAGTTTTAATGCCATACTCAGGGTGTAGTGTAGCCACAGTAATAACACTACAGGTAGAGAATTATCTAGTAAAAACCTGGATTATATCTAATCGATCCCTTTTATTACTTATTGGTTATCTTCATTCTTGATATTGAAATTATCTATTATTTAATTTTTCGTATCATCATTTTTATATTGTAGTTTTGTTTATTTTATCCAGATAATATGATGAATCATAATGTCCATAAAATTACTTTTATCTAATTTCATCAGTTTTTCTTCTTGTATAGATTGTAATGTTTTTCTTCAATGGTGCGATTTCATCTGGACATTTTGCAAGCGGTGTTGATCTAACTCCTAACTATGCAGGTTAACTTTAGTACATATATTTTACTAGCGGTGTTGATCTAACTCCTAACTATGCAGGTTAACTTTAGTACATATATTTTACTAGCGGTGTAGATCTAACTCCTAACTATGCAGGTTAACTTTAGTTTATTTTACTAGTGGTGTAGATCTAACTCCTAACTATGCAGGTCAAATAGGTTGTCAAGTACAATAGATGCGAAATTTAAATATAATATACATGTTATGTCACAAAACACTTTGCAGATCCAACATTTTGGCTGCAACATATAACTTACATAAAATGTACGTAAATTTGTGAATTTTTTGGTTATTTATGAAAAAATGAATATATGTAAAAAATCAAAATTTGAAAAATCTGGGAAATCGATTTTTCGGCTCATGCTCCATAATTAAAGAAGTGATTGTAACATAAAAAGAATGCCTGGAAATAACTGAAATATCAAGATTTCTAATGTTAGCATGATTGTGAACATTTAATAAAAATTGTTGCCTCTGCAGTACCCAATACCCCTACTCTAAATTTTTGTTTGGGACACCCTGTTTATAATATCTACATAGACTTTCCAATAATTTCATAAATAAAGCGCTTTTGAAAATTTTTTTATATATTTCTTACATGTTCCCAAAAATAGTAAAATACGACATTTGAGAAAAAAAATTTAATATCCTTAGAAGACGACATTTCAATAGAAAATTACCGTTTCTTTTTGCCTGTATTTCCCCTGGATCTGGGGGTTTATCCTCGGTTAGACCTTTCCAGAGTACTTCTCCAAAGATATCATTAAACATTTCTGAAATACGTTTTAACGTTATACTTTCGAATTACAATGTTAAAGGGTTATGTACAAAATCAGTTTCAACCCTGTTATTTAGTCTATAGAACGTTAAATGAAAAAGTGTAAAAACAGAAATAAAGAACATATAAAATTGCACTAATTTCACTAAAAGATAAGCATTTTAGTATAAAAATATCACTTTTATTTATAGTTTTGTCAGACAGAAAATTTGAGTTGACACTTATGACGTTTAAACAGCTGTACTGAAAGTGTACGCATTCTGTGTTGCCTTGTACTTGACAACCTATTTGATGCAGGTTAACTTTAGTTTATTTTACTAGTGGTGTAGATCTAACTCCTAACTATGCAGGTTAGCTTTATAATAGTTTATTTTACTAGTGGTGTAGATCTAACTCCTAACTATGCAGGTTAACTTTAGTTTATTTTACTAGTGGTGTAGATCAACGAAATCAACGGGTTAGATATTTAACCCCTAGAAAACCTCTAGCCGGTGTGACGTGAGAATCCACCCGGGCGTGAGATAATGTCCGGGGGCTATTGTATTTTGTCCTACATAAATGTGATTGAATCTAAAATATCCAAGAGGAAAACGACATTCGAACCGGAAACTTGTTTTTTTTTACATTTTTTCGAGCATTGCTACATTTTAAAACTTTTCAAACAGCATATTTTACCAACAGAAAGTGGATAAAAAAAGCTTTTATAACTTAATAATGTGCAGGGAAAGTGTCAAAACTTTTAAAAAATGCATTAGCCAGGACATTATTACACTCATAATTTTAAAATTAAATATGATAAATAATAATTAATTCAATCCCATGAATCATTATTTGACATAGCTTGTTTTTTACTCTCTATACCTTTAATTATCATGGTGCAAGACTTTTTTCATAAAGAGACTCGTCTCTACTTATAGACAAATAACAGGCTGGACGCAGCCTGCAATTTTTTTATCATTATTTTTTAATCAGTTTTTATTTAGGAACCTTGTTGGGTGTAACCAATACTATGTCTGGAGGTGCTGTAGGGTCTCTAGCACCTATGGTGGTCGGGATCATTTTACAGGTTAAAGGATAAACATTAGGGATCATTTTACAGGTTAAAGGAAACACATTAGGGATCATTTTACAGGTTAAAGGATAAACATTAGGGATCATTTTACAGGTTAAAGGATAAACATTAGTGATCAATTTACAGGTTAAAGGATAAACATTAATATATACATGGTTACCCACAAAGTATGATACTATTAGGAAGTCTCAAAACTCTAAAATATGAGGACTTGAAGCTTGATTTTTGGTTTCTGCATTCAATTGAGTATTTTGATGGTATACGAGATGATTCATCATAGAAAAAAACCAGCTTTGACCTATACAAGTAACCCTGACACAATAGTTTCAGTAGAAGTAAATATTTCCATTTACTTAAAGCGCCAATTGGAGGATTCATATCTGATTGGATAATAAGATAGATATTAACATAGATGTTACCGCCATACAATTTCTATTTGTTCAGAATAGACAACAAACACATGACTGAACACTGATCGGATCAGGCGCTAATGGACTTGGCATACAGGAGTGCTGAATACTAGAAAACCGAATAAACAAATTTCATACAATCGTTTCTGAAGTCTAATCTTTTGTGGGTAACCATGTATTAATATAATAAAGCTCTTCGCTCATATATATATATATTTGTATATTTGAATATATACACATATATATATATGTATATTATATGTTATGATAATATATGATGACACAATATGTCACGTTTAAAGGGACTGTAAGCTTAATTTCAAGATACCTTCCATGCAAATATGACAATGCTCATTTCACAACGGCCCAAGCTGTTTCTGATTAAATGAATTATTTATCAATGTATTTCGTTTATATATTGTAAATTTTCCTTGCTTGGACCACTGTATTTCGTTAAATATTATTTGCTTGGACCACTGTGTTATGTTAATATATTGTTAATATTATTTGCTTGGACCACTGTGTTATGTTAATATATTGTAAATATTATTTGCTTGGACCACTGTGTTATGTAAACATATTGTAAATAGTATTTGCTTGGACCACTGTGTTATGTTATTATATTGTTAATATCATTTGCTTGGACCACTGTATTATGTTAATATATTGTTAATATAATTTTCTTGGACCACTGTGTTATGTTAACATATTGTAAACAGTATTTGCTTGGACCACTGTGTTATGTTAATATATTGTTAATATTATTTGCTTGGACCACTGTATTATGTTAACATATTGTAAATAGTATTTGCTTGGACCACTGTGTTATGTTAACAAATTGTAAACAGTATTTGTTTGGACCACTGTGTTATGTTAACATATTGGAAATAGTATTTGTTTGGACCACTGTGTTATATTATTATATTGTTAATATTATTTGCTTGGACCACTGTATTATGTTAATATATTGTTAATATTATTTGCCTGGACCACTGTGTTATGTTAATATATTGTTGGTATTATTTGCTTGGACCACTGTGTTATGTTAATATATTGTTAATATTATTTGCTTGGACCACTGTGTTATGTTAACATATTGTAAATATATTGTTAAAATTATTTACCTAAAGGATGGCTATACCTGGAAGGCTTGGACCACTGTGTTCTGGTGTGCAGGAATAATATACTTTATAGGTAACTCATTCTATATAAGAAATATTTATCAGTATATTCTTTTATTATTGTCCTCGGATTCTACTTTCGCTGCCATTTCTGTTAATAATTGATTTGAGAATTATTTCCATTTATACACAAATAATCTCCTAATATGAAGTATTTTCTATACTTTCCATCTAAATAGTTTCTAATCTTCATTGTTCTTAAACCAATGCCTTCAGTGCGGATTTTTTTTCTTTCCATGGGGGCTCAGCAGTTGGGGCCTGAAACCCCCTTAAGACCATAGATTTACTGATCCAGTGGGGAGGGGGCTGAGCCCCTATAGCCCCCCCTCCCCCTCTATATACTTTATGCAATAGGGAACTGTTTCTATGTTTGGTTGATAAAAGCTGAAGCTCAACCCTGGAATTACCATAACACCAGGACGGAGACGGATGCAAAGCAAGATGCCCAGGAAGAGACTGCAGTCGCGTAATCAAATAACATAAACTCTAATTTAACAAAGAAAATAAATCTTTTAATCTACTTTTTGTTTAAAAATAAAAAAATAAACTGATTTCTACATAATAAAGCTCTTTGCGCTCTTTGCTCATATATATATATATATATATA
>NW_019397117.1:101573-104691 GCF_000591075.1 Eurytemora carolleeae
GGGGGGGGGGGGGATTGTTCGTGCGAAAACCTGTGTACGTGCCTGTATAGCAGGTCAAACTGTTGGACCAAATGGGCTGAATTTTTTAGAGAACCCATTGGTAACATGGGGGTAACCTATGCTAAAAATCGGGTTTTTTTTCAATTTTTCAATCTAATTTTTTTCGATTTTTTTTAATTTCACGGGCAACCTCGCGCTAGGCACTGCAGCTAGTTTTTTATATAACCAGGCAACCCCGCGCTAGGCACTGTAGCTAGTTTATTTATAAAACCAGAAACTGGAACATCTTCACGAAACCTCTCAGATTAGAATAGGAAGAGGTTAGTGTATTTATCAAAACCAGTAAAAACTTTTTTTAAATATGTTTAAACAGACACTTTTTAGGTTTGGTCTTTGCTGCATATTCAAATTTTCTAATTATCTTTCCCACCCGATGGTGTAAACTTAGATTATTTAATCTAACAGAATTTATAGTTTGAAATATCGAAGGTCTACAACATTGGGTTGCAAAGGCATAGGGGTTTGAAAATCAGAGTTTGTAGCAAAGACTCAATTCCATTGAACTTAAAACCAGAAACTGAAAAATCTAGACGCAATCTCTCAGTTTAAAATAGAGATAGATTGCTATTTTTATCAAAAACGTTAAAAACTTTTTTTAAGGATGTTAAAAGTTTTTAGTATAAAATAAGGAGAGACTGCAATTTATCAAAAACTATAAAACTTTCTAGTATTTTTCGGCCCTTTAAATTTAAGGATCAAATCTTTATACCTCAGTTAAAGTTATCGCTGTAGGGTATGGCCTTCAACGGGATATCGGAGAGAAATTAAATCAATCCGTAGATTTGAATAAGATGAAGATCAATGATTGATCACAAGATTAACAACACAATAGTTCTGACATGAAAAGGATGACCAGAATATTTATCAGAATTCAGAACATAAAGCAAAGTATAATGTTCAATGCCTCAAAAAAGGCATAAATATTTTTTCTTTGTTAATTTTTAGAACTGAAATCTGTTCTTGAATACAGATAATTTGTCCAGATGAAAAAGGGTTCTATTTTATTTCACTTGCTGATAGTAAATGAACTAATTTCGGAATGAAATTTTCAACTATTCCGAGCAATATTTTTTTTGGCACATTGAAGATACGATAAATGCACACAAAGATATAGTTAAAATAACATAGTATATCGGTACCTAATATTTTTTTATACTTAAGATTGTCAGCAGAAATTATATTAGATCCTACACAAATAAAAGGTATTTCTCAATTGATATCTTTGTATTGTTTAAAAGCTATAAATTACAGTTTGTTTAACAATTGTCATCATTGTTCCAACCTTGTTGTTCAATACCATGATACCATGATACCGCTTATTATTCGGAAAAAATCAATATATCCTTAGATGATGCATGAGATAGGTACAATTCTCCCCTCCCCTCATTTTCCCTCATCTGCCGCTTTTCCCCGCCCCTATCTTACCCCTGCATCAAACCTAGTTCACCTTTGTATATATGTTAACTAAAGCTGCATGCGCGTACACAGTGGGGGGGGGCAGTAGTCCTCTTGCCCCCCGGAGATTTATGGGAAAAGGTTAAAATCAGGTGTGGTGGGTATAAAACGAGCTTGCCCTTATCTTCAAAGTGGTGTATCCTTTAAAAGAAGTTGAACATTTTCTTGGTGACATTGTTTTCAAAATTTACCTTAGTCTATTTCATTTTATATAAAATCTCCCCCCCCTACTTGATAAACAATTATAGCTATATGCATTATGTGAATGTTTGAAATGTCTTCCCGCAACCCACATGAAGGTAATGGGAGATTACATTAGGAGAGGACTAAGGGAAGGGAGAATAAAGAGGATGGAGGACTAATGATAGTCTTTAGGAGCAGGGGCGGATACAGGATTTAAGTGAGGGGGGGGGGGCAAGATTTTTTCGGAACCAAAAAATGAATAGTTAGGAACAAAAAAATCGTGCCGCTGGCGAAATTTTTTTTGACTTAAAAGACTCAAAAAGTGTCATAATTAATGACCAAAGACTAAAAAACCATATTTTTAAATTTTAGGAACAAAATTAAAGGATTAGAACAGGAATTTAGGAACAATTAAAAGATTGTTCAGGAACTAGGAACAAAATTAAAGGATTCCGACAGGGATTTAGAAACAATAAAAGATTGTTCAGGAATTAGGAACAAAAATATAGGATTAGGACAGGAATTTAAGGTGGGTCGGACACAGGATCCAGGAACAATAATATGAACATAAGCAATTTAAGAACAAAAAGAAATTACTAGTTATACTTAAATGCATGAAAATTAGGAACAATATTACAATTTTAATAAATGATTATTGATTAAGGAACATTACTAGATATGAACAATATTATAGCTTAGTCTAGTTTCTTACAAATTTCTAATTATAAATTTATCGTTAACAATAACATTTAACAAATTGGGAACATTTTTTGCCTCGAAATCTCAGGGGGGGGGGGCTACGCCCCTCCCTGAATCTGTCAGGGAGGGGGGCGAATGTCCCCCCGCCCCCCCTTGTATCCGCCCCTGTAGGAGACTTCTCAGGACTTCAGAAAGTAATGCAGCACTATACAGAGGGATACATTATAATATATAGTTCTTGAATAGGGACTACAGTGGACTACAAAGGGGAGTAGTATCAGGAGACTACTCAGGACTTCAGCGAGTAATGCATCACTCTACAGAGGGATACATTATAATATAGTTCTTGAATCGGGACTACAGTGGACTACAAAGAGGAGTATTATCAGGAGACTACTCAGGCCTTCAGAGAGTAATGCAGCACTATACAGAGGGATACATTATAATATATAGTTCTTGAATAGGGACTACAGTGGACTACAAAGGGGAGTAGTCTCAGGAGACTACTCAGGACTTCAGCGAGTAATGCATCACTCTACAGAGGGATACATTATAATATAGTTCTTGAATCGGGACTACAGTGGACTACAAAGAGGAGTATTATCAGGAGACTACTCAGGCCTTCAGAGAGTAATGCAGCACTATACAGAGGGATACATTATAATATATAGTTCTTGAATCGGGACTACAGTGGACTACAAAGGGGAGTAGTCTCAAGAGA